>NC_142934.1:39940030-39974816 GCF_046866305.1 Octopus bimaculoides
GTGCAGTTACTGTTAATACTTCATTTAGAGAGTTAACATTGCTTGTTTTCACCTTTTCAATATCAGTGAAGAATGCCACTGGAAAAGAAGATATAAGATTTGCCAGGTTTTTCTCTCTCACCAAGGTCATCAGCTGTCGAACGCCGATGAAGGGAAATAACCCTGAAATCCGGATACGTTCGTGCTGCTGGCCGTGGTGAGAGGGATAACTGCCTTGGCAAACAGGACACAGTCGTGTGTCGATAAGCCAGCTGGAGGAGATGTCCTCCTGGGGCTAAAAGCAACAGTAACATCCACCCCTAGGGGTCAGCCTCACTTAAGTGGCAATATACTACACTATATATATATATATATATATATATATATATATATATATATATGTCTATATATATATATATATATATATATATATATATATATATATATATATATATATATATATATATATATACATATATATATATATATATATATATATATATAGGGTGCAGCAGAAATACCTTCCGCATTTTAAACTTTCACCTATGTGTTGCTAATGAACTTATGCAAGTGCCAATGATGTTTTCATTTAGCAAATGAACAAAAACTGTAACCCTTTGTTAAACAACAATAAAATTAATTTTTCATAAATGTTGTTACTATTTCCTTAGTCAACTTTTCAAATGTGGAAGGTATACCCTTTTACTCTTTTATTTGTTTCAGTCAGTTGACTGTGGCTATGCTGGAGCACCACTTTTACTCGAGCAAATTGACCCCAGGACTTAATGTTTGTAAGCCTAGTACTTATTTTATTGGTGTCTTTTGCCAAACTGCTAAGTTACAGGGACATAAACACACCAGCATTGGTTGTCAAGCGACAGTGTGGGGACAAACAGACACACAGACATATATATATATATATATATATATATATACACACACACAATGGGCTTCTTTCAGTTTTCATCTACCAAATCCACTCACAAGGCTTTGGTCAGACTGTTGCTATCATAAAAGACACTTGCTGAAGGTGCCATACAGTGGGGACCCAACTTGGGACCATGTGTTTGGTGAGCTAGCTACTTACCACACAGCCACTCCTGTACCTGTATATATATATATATATATACACACACACATAATAATAACCCTAACTATGGTCAATGACTGACCATATCTGACCAAAACATTCCACCTCTTTTATGTTCAAAACAGTCAGATCTGGCCTTTTACATTTATCCTACAATGTCATTATAAAAATAAACAATGACATCATCAAAACCTCAATACTACAAGATAAAGCGTGATTAATACAAAGCAATGTGAATAAGTAAGCATTACATTTAGCAGAATAATCTGAGTGCTAAAGATTTAAACAAGAAGAACAATGATGATGAAGATGGCAATAATATTAATAATAATTATATTGAAAAAGTTTATAGAAAAAAAGGGAGATTAGGCTATTAAGCTAACCTAAGGACATATAAGTAGTAGAAAGTTGGGCTGGAGAAAACATTCTCATAAGGCTGCAGAAGGAGAAGGGAGTGTACATGTGTAGGAGATAGTGCAAGACAGATGTTGTGATTATGGCGGGGGGGGGGGGGTATCCCAACAACAACCTCAGAAGAGGAGCCACTTCTTCATTTCCCCCAACTTATATATTTTACTGCCCTCCCCTACAGTTCATTGTTGTACAATAGTGTCATAAAGCACAACAGTGTTATACAGTGCAGTATTGTAAAGTAAACTATGCAATAGCACAATAAAGTGCATTACTGTGCAGTGTCACATGATGCAGTGTTGTGGAAAACACTACAATATTGCTCAGTAAAGTGAATTACTATACAGTGACATGCAGTATGCTACAGTGCAATAATGTGCACAATGATGCAGTGTTGTACAGTGTCGTACAACATAGGGCAGTGTATTCTGTCTTACCATCTTTGCTGGAATCTCTTTCCTCCTCCTCCTCCTCCTCTTCCTCTTCAAAGAAGTATGTCGCCTCAACCGCGCTCTCAGTCGAGTCTGAAATGAAACGATAATGACAGCTCGGATATAAAGTCATGGTGATGAGTGGGGTAGAGTAGAAGGGTGTCAGGAAGAGGAAGGAGAGGACATCATTAGTTGTTGTAGTTCAGCCCCAGGTCAGGCTTGATCAAACAGACAACCTTGCATAAAAGTAAAATAAACATAAAATGTTAAATCGTGTAGGGAAAAGCAGCAGCAACAGCAATGATGGTGGTCATCTGGAATATAAAGCAGGTAACACTCAAAGGGCTAGAAATGATAGTCAAATCTTCCTAAATCACAGCTGAACACCATATAAAAAGAAGGTCACATCAGATAATGTAGTCCTTAATACACTACATCAGAATTAGAAATGGAATAGTCATGGGTGGAACATCTTTAATTACAGGTCATACTGGACGATGGCTGACCTGGGGCTAAAAACAACATACTACATACCCACATATACAAAACTACAAAATAAAAGTTTTATATAAGCACTGGAACAACGAGAAATAATAGTCAAATTCCAATTAATCACATCACAACATCATAAACAAAGAAGGACACAGTAGCTAATGAAGATCTACTACAGGAATGGCAGATCAACTGGGAGGATATACAATAAGTATAGTGGATTAGTGAAGCTAAGCAGCAATGACAACAATTAAACGAGCAAGCAGTAAACCCAGGAGAAACAAATCCAAAGCAAAACTTTGGTGTGAAGAAACTAGAAACAGTCTGTGTCCATTATCATTGCTTAAGCAGACATATTTAAGGTATTTATTAAGGTTTTCTATAGAAATTACAGATAGCACTGATTTGTTATATGCTACAAGGTATATTAAATGCTTTATAAATCAATACTGGCTATAATTTCTATAGAAAATCTGTAGAGACAACCTTAAGTGATTTAATAGCACTGCTAACACAGTATACTTTGTTGTATACTATGGGTGCACAACAAAATACAGCGTCCCTACAAGTCATTAACTTTTAGGATAGTGTATGGTGAAGAGAGAACCACACTTCACATTATGTACGATGGTGGGAGGATAGTCTTGTAGCAAACATCACACTGTGTGTGATGGTGAAGCAGAGGAGTTGGAAGGACACTAGACATTAATCTTTCCTTCCTTCTCTTCACTTCACACTAAACATTAGTCTTTTCCTAGACCTGCTAGAAATAGCAGCCAAATCCCTTGTGAATATTTGATCATATAATCAGCTAAATCAGGATTGACTTGAGGCTAAGCAACTCACATTGTTTAGTAATCTTTCTGGGAACAACATGAAAAAAATACCTAAAAGCTAGATATAAAAAAAAATTAAAATATCTAAATATATCCTGAAGGTGGTGCCCCAGCTTGGCCACAGTCTAATGACTGAAACAAGTGAATGATAAAAGATAGAGTCCTTTGTGCAAAGTGGACAGGTAATGTGTATAGGGTAGATAGGTACTGTACATCGAGTGGGCAAGTACCATGTAGGGTGGACAGATACTCATCATTTGATGGACAAGCTGGTACAGGCTGGTCAGGTAATCTGTACATGATGGATAAGTACCTTGTATATCACAGTCAAGTACTCTGCATATGCTGGGTGAGGCGGGTGGAACATGCATATGATTAAAGATTACAATACAAGAGTATAAAACTTCCTTTGTTACTATAGCTGTCAAAAGAACCGAAAGAACAATAAGGCAGCTCAACCTGCCAGAAATAGCAGCCAAATCTCCCACAAACTACATGCCACCATCTTAAATAAAGAACACACAAGATAATGCGATCCTAGGTACCCTCAAAAAAAAAAAACGATATCATCATGGTTGAAACATTTTGATCATATTTGATGAAAGTTTGATCAGAACTGACCTGGGGTTAATGAACAATGGACACAATGTACATATTTTAACTAATGTTGTAGTGGAAGAGAGATGATGGGACTAATTGTCAACAGCACTGCATTTTGTCATACATAAGTCACAATATTTTCTTCTCAGTGGCATAGTGCATGAAGCAGTAAATAGGAACCATGGATGGTGTTTATGCATGTTTTATTATTTTCTCACTCAGCAACTAATATTACAGGTGATAGACTAGTATATTGCAAAGAAATACTTCACCTTCATTTACTTAACTTCAGTAACTTCAGGGGTAAATACCATTTAAATGGATCCATGTTATTAGGAAATATTTTCATATTTGGAGGAGAGGGGGAGATTCTATTAAACTCTAATTCACAACCTAGAATATATCATAATGTCAGGTTTTTTTTTTTTTTACCATCCCCTTGGTCTAGCCCTGCTGGCTGGAGCTGGGAAGGGGAGTCTATGGCATCTAAGCCATGCTTTATGATTTTGTTAAGAATGGCATGACAGGGAAGGCAGCTAGTACTATGATGGGCATGACAATGGGTGGAGGCTGAAAGAATCCTCCATGGATTAACAGCAGTATTCATAACATTATCATATTTCATCTATTTATCAAAGGGTCAGTGTAAAAAGTGTAGAGACTCTAGTAGCATGAACAGAATGTGTAGTGTATAGTGTGTGTAGCCTGTAGAGACTGTGGTTTGTAGAGTTTTAGTGTAAGTACTTCTTGAAGATTCCATTGCTTATGTCTCTTGTTTAGGTGTATGATGATTCAACCTGCTAAAAAAAGTAGCTGAATATCCTTCAAATCTCACATTATTGCCATAAAAACAAGAAGTACATATTGTGAACTATATTTCTGAATGTCAGAAAAATGCAACATCATTGATCTACTTTATCAGGGCTCATCTGGGGATAAACAACAACTCTAAATAATATGGGGGAGGGGGAATTAAGGCACTTTCATGGATATTTTTCTACAGGATATCAAGCTGATCTAAGTCATCTCTACCAGTCAAGAAAATTGACCCCAAGACATTGCAGTATTTTTTAATTCAATGGATTTGAAATGAAAGCAGTGATACAGGACCGAGTATTTTAAAAATACTCACTCCATAATTTTACAATGTTTTCATCATTTTCATCACATTGTAATTATTTTAATTAAAACAATTTATTAAATTGACGTATCACAATATTCTAATCAAAATAATAATTTAAGACATCAACAAACACCAACAATTTATAGGAAAAGATGTAGTTGCTTTGCTTTAAACATTCCTAACAGTGGGAGAGAGGTGATTAAATAAGGCTGGTTCTTATTTCATTTGCACCCCAACTACTCTGGAGGATGACTGGTGAAACTGAACTCAATTGTATTGACCAAATATTGTGTTTCTCTATTGATTTTGCCAGCTACCACATCTATAATAAAAAAGTAACAATTTCTAAGAAAGGCAAAATTATACTTTTTAGAGAGACTTAATCAACCCAACAATTGACTTCATACTTACTTTATCAACCAAAGTCAACTTTAATAGGCTTTTTACATTAAAACCACAGGATCAAGAAGATCCTTCAATCTCATCAAGAATATAACATCTCTACTACTCGTGCCTTGAAAAAATGTATATACCTAATAGCCAAAATTGGAATGTACAAGCAAGATGTGATTCCCTAACCTATCTAGAAATGTAGTAAGCCTAGAATAAGAAATGAGTCAAACAGACAACCCAACCAACCCATGTTAGCATGCCAGCTCATCTAGAAGGGCAGAAAACTCTGAATAGGAAATGTCAAAGACTGCAACAACAACCTATGTTAGCACGGAAAATGGACATAAACTGGAGATGTGACAATGATGAATGTAAGGAGATATATGTAACTATTGCAAGGCAGTTTGTTCTTCATTGTTGTGCTGCTTCTGAAATTATTAACAACAACAACAGCAGCAGCAGCAATAAAAACAAAATAATGATTTTCTGGTTTAGGCAGAATGCTAGAAGGTTTTGAAAAGAGAGGGTAAGTTGATTACATCTATTTTCAGATGACTGGTACTTCACTTTATTCACTCCAGAAGGATGAAAGGAAAAGTTGACCTCAGAATGAAAGGACCAGGACAAATACTGCAAGGCATATTTTTGAATGCTGTCACAGTACTGTACTGGTACTATATCAACTCTAGAGACATGAAAAAGTTGAACTCAGTCAGATTTGAACTCAGAATGTAAAGAACCAGAACAGATACAGCAATGCATTTTCTTCCAATGCCAGCTCACCACCTAAATAATAATGATAATAATAATTTTTTCTAGTAGAGGTACGAGGCCTAAAATTGGGGATGGGACTAGTCAATTACATCAACCCCAGTGTTTAACTGCTACTTAATTTATCAACCCTGAAAGGATGGAAGTTGACATCAGTGGAATTTGAACTCAGAATATAAGACAGGTAAAATGCCACCAAGCATTTTCCCCAGTATACAAATGATTCTGCCAGTTCACCACCTCAATGATGATTTCTTATCTATACACAAAGACCAACAGTCTTGAGGAGAGGAGGTTAGTTGATACTATCAACCCTAGTACTTGGCAGAAACTTTAACAAGAACTGAACTCAAAATGTAAAGAGCCAGAAGATATACCACAAAGCATTTTGTCCAACACTAATGATTCTGCCAGCTTCCCACTTAATACTGATGATGATGATTTCAAACACAGACCCAACACCAGAAATTTATAGGAAATTATAAAAATCAATCAAACCAGCTGGTATTTACTCTACCAAACACCATTAGGTTAAAAGATGACTGAAACAGGATTTGAACTCAACATAAAAGAAGTTGCTACACTTTCTGCCATAGTACCACAATTCTGATAATAAAATACAACATTGGCACAAGTGCAGAAATTTTTTATGATAAAAAAAGCCTTATAGTCAAAGGAGTGGCTGTGTGGTAAGTAGCTTGCTTACCAACCACATGGTTCCGGATTCAATCCCACTGCGTGGCATCTTGGGCACGTGTCTTCTACTATAGCCTCGGGCCGACCAAAGCCTTGTGAGTGGATTTGGTAGATGGAAACTGAAAGAAGCCTCTTGTATATATGTATATATATGTGTGTGTATGTTTGTGTGTCTGTGTTTGTCCCACTAGCAATGCTTGACGACCGATGCTGGTGTGTTTATGTCCCCGTTACTTAGCGGTTCGGCAAAGAGACCACTAGAATAAGTACTAGGCTTACAAAGAATAAGCCCCGGGGTCAATATGCTCGACTGAAGGCAGTGCTCCAGCATGGCTGCAGTCAAAGGACTGAAACAAGTAAAAAGAGAGACAGAGAGAATCCCTAATACATGCCTGAGATTGATTTTACCAACAAATGTTGAATATATGACTGGGATTTGAACAAAAGAGAGTACAGGAATAAATAAAGAATAGTTTTATTATTTGGTAATTTTTATTTTTTAAGGTGACAAGCCAGCAGAATTGTTAGCATGTCAGGCAAAATGCTTAGCAGCATTTCCCGTAACTTTATGTTCTGTGTTCAAATTCCACTGAGGTCAGCTTTGCCTTTCATCCTTTCAGCATCAATGAAATACGTATCAGTTGAGCACTAGGGTCAATGGAATTGACAAGCCCACCCACCCCACCCACACACACACCACCACCACTCCACTAATATCTCAGGCTTTATGCCTGTTGCAGAAAGGATTACTTAAAAACTTTGTCAGTGGAGCTAAATGAGCAGCCTATTAGCTTTTAAAGAGAGCAAATATCACATTTTAAAGGTCAGGAGCCTTGACCTTTTAATGGTCTGCAGTCATGACCAATTTAAATGTCAAGAGTTATGACTTTTCAAAGGAGTAGAACCGATAGTGTTTCAAAGACTCCACCACAAAATGGAAAAGTTAAACAAGCAACTAAATTGAGTCCTTCACCCAAAAGAGAGAATAGTCCCTCTGACAAGATTCTGTTTATCAATTTCACTCTCAAGTCTTCAATCCACCATTGAACATTCAATGGGACTGAAACCAAAACCATACAATTGCTAATCAAACTTGTTAACCCTACAGTCACAACTGTGCCCATCACTCAACCACCTTGTCTTGAAAACAACAATTGCTTCTAATTTATACACAAAGTAATTTTGACTAGTACTTTATTTCATCAACTTCTAAGGGATGAAAGGCACAGTTGACTTCAGTAGGTTTTGAACTTAGAATGCAAATGGTTGAAATAAATATCACCAGGCATTTTGTCTGATGCTCAAACAATTCTACCAGTCCACCACCTAATTATAATTGTTTCTACTTTAAGCACAAGGTCAACAATTTTGATTAAGGGGTTGAGTCAATACCATCAACCCCAGTACTTGACTGGTACTTTATTTCCATAATAATAATAATCCTTTCTACTACAGGCACAAGGCCTGAAATTTGGGGGAGGAGGATAATCAATTACATCGACCCCAGTACTTAACTGATACTTTTTCTACCAACTTTGAAAGGACGAAAGGCAAAGTGGACCTTAGCAGAATTTGAACTCAGAATGAAAAGATGGGTGAAATACTGCTAAGCATTTTGCCCGGTGTGCTAACAGTTTGCCACTTTTACCATAATAATGATAATTACGATGATGATGATGGACTCTCTCATTGAAGTTGCTGTGTTTAACTTTTTGCCAAATGACCTGCACGAATGGTTTGTTAATAGTGATCAAATGTATGTGCAGTACATTAGCTCACTCCCTCCATCAAATCAATGTTGCCCAAACAGGTGCACAGTGTACCACACATCAGGTGTCAAAGTGATTGCAGAGCAACATGAGAAACACAATGCACCACCCATTCTAGGAACTGAAACCACAATCTCACAATCATAAGTGCAACACCCTAACCACTAGGCCATGTGTCCTCACAAAATAATAATCTTTCTTATTATAGGCACAAGGCCTGAAATTTGGGGATGAGGATAGTCGATTACATTCACCCCAGTGTTTCACTGGTACTTAATTTATCTACTTCAGAGGAATTTGAACTCAGAGTGTAGCAGCAGACAAAATATCACTAATCATTTCACCCAGTGTGCTAACAATTCTGCCAGCTTGCTACCTTTCCTCACATAGTAATAATGACAATGATGGATGCGCAATGTCAGTGTGCTTAGAGAAAAATTGGGCCTAAGAGGCATCAGATGTGGTGTGCTGGCATGGTCATGTGATGAGGACAGCCGTATAAAGAAGAGTCAATCACTAAACATAAAAAGAGCATCTGGAAGAGGCAGCCTAGGACCTCATCAGTGCTGGTGCCATATAAAAAGAACCTAGTACACTGTTAAGTGGTTGATGTTAGGAAGGGCATCTAGCTGTAGAAAACCATGCCAAAGAAGACAGAACTAGATGGAACCCTCAGACTCATCTGTTCTTGACAAACCATGCAAAAAATAAATATTAAATTCTAAATCGGTAAAAAAGCCAGCAATTTTGATGAGAGGGTGAAATCAGTTGGCTCAACCCCAATGCTCGACTATTTTATCAATCCTGATAAGATAACAGGCAAAGTCAACCTTGAAAGAATTTGAAGTTAAAACACTAAGCATTTGTTGGACTTGCAAATGAATCTGCCAGCTTGCCACCTTTATTATAATAATAATAATAATAATAATAATAATAATAATAATAATAATAATAATAATAATAATAATAATAATAACTCCTTCTACTATAGACACAAGGCCTGAAACTTAGGGAGAGGAGGCTAGTTGATTACATTAACCCCAGTGTTCAACTGATACTTATTTTATCAACCCTCAAAAGGATGTAAAGCAAAGTCATTCTTGGCAGAATTTGAACTCGGAATGTAAAGACAGATGAAATACCCCTAAGTATTTTGTCCAGCATGCTAATGATTCTGCTGGTTTGCCACAAAAACAACAACATTTTGCATTGAATATCAATCATCATCATGAACACTGTTTTGGAGCTATTGTACCAAACAGCAATCATTATACACATGAAGCAGAGCAGCAGCATCGACAGGCAGATAGCTAGACATACATTTTCAATGAGACTCATGCAAACATGTAAAAACAATATATAATTATAACCAATCAAGGAATGTTTGTAGTATGTGATGAGTGGGAGATAGAGAAAGAAAGTTTACATGTGTGTATGTGCATACATGTGTGTATGTGCATACACATAAGCCCTTTGTGAATAGAAACATATCATCATCAAACGAATCACATGTTAAGGTTACCTCTACAGATTTTCTAGAGAAATTACAGCCAGCATTGATTTGTTACAACGTTTTGTATCTGAATATGTCGAATGTAAGCAACAATGCAATGAAAGGTAGAAAAATAGGTAATGGGTGTATAAGCATTTTTCTATGCTGGCATAGCTCAGACAAGACTTATTCAAGCAGTAATCTTTGACTAGAGGCCTTTCTGCAGCTAACCCTTACATTTTATCAAGCAAGGTATGTTTTTATTTCACATCAGATAGAAGGCCTGGTAGTATTTATTTTGGATTTCAATGCTACAAGTTCAAATCCTATTCTGATTATCTTTGTCTTCCATCTTTCTGGAGTCAATAAAATACCAGTGCTGGATTTAATTCTTCATCATCATTGTCTTCTTCTTCTTCATCCTCTTTCTCTCTCTTTAAACAATTGCTGATCACTTAAAGTGGATGAAATTTGTAAAAGTGAGAGACTCATGAAGACATAGGGACAAAGTAGTAAATGCTTATTTCAGGATGTTGAGCCTCAAAGAAGAGATTTCAAAGGACCAAGATGAGCAGCAATTTGCTGTGTTCAAGAAGATCTGTCTGCCATAACAAAAGTGAAATTCTAAAAGCATTAAGTTTATGTCTATGCACTCACTGACCCCTTCTCCAGCACCCAATGTGTCTCCATCAAGCCTTCATCACCTACCCATTCCTTCATCATTCTTTTAACAATAGCACTATTCAGCTGCTATAGTCATATGAGAGCAGAAGCTGAACATATTTCACCACACTTCTGTGCAACAAGTTGCTTTCCTCTATTCTTGGAACCACTTCCTTTTAAAATTCATCCCTCTTTCTCACTATCATCCCTTACAAATTTATTTCTCTAATTATCCTTTTCTGTGCCTCTGGTTGGTTATCTCCCCTACCCTCACCTCAGCTACATCTTAGGATTGCTACACTTCTTTAACACCCTCTTTTATCAGCTGTGGACAGCCCTACAACTTTGCCCCAATTCACCACAGCCATCCCTACTAAGCCTCTGACTTCCACCTCTCTCTCCCTTCTCCCAACCCACACATCATCTCCCTGTTTTCCAATCAATCTGCAGGCTTATTATACTGCTTGCCGAAGTCCACCTGCCCCATGCCACCTTCTGCTTTCTAACCCTAACCCTATTTCTTTCACCTACCCCCACCCCCATAACCACACCTCCACCTTTGTTCATTATTCACAACATTCACCTCTCTCTAACCTTTTGTCACTCTCCTCTTACACTATAATGAACTTACCACTGACCCTCACTGGTCTTCAGCTGATACTCTTTTATATTTACATGATTGTATCTTGAGTGTATGCTCTGGCACCTCATCACATCTTTATTTTCCAGCTACTCCCACTCATCCGCTATGCAAGACATCTGTCCCCCTATCAAGCTTTTACCACTTGACACAAAACCACCACCTTCTCAACTACAACCCCACTCAAGTGAACAGGGCTTATCTTTTGTGTTGCAAGTTATGTGATGACCTCACAAATGCTGGTGCCAAGAAAAAAAGAACTCAATGCTATCTGTAAAGTGATTGGTATTAAGAAGGACATCCAGCTGTAGAAACCACAAAGGAACAAACAGCAGAGCTTCATGCAGCCTTCCACCTCATTGGATCCTTTCAAACCATCCAACTCATGCCAGCATGGATGACAAACATTAAATGGCAATGATGATAAGGATAATGATGATGATGATGATGATGATGATGACAGTCACACATACAACAAACTTTTGAACAGTTTCTGTCAAACAAATTTCACTCACAAAACAGTATTTCAGCCTAAGCTATAGTAGAAGACACATGCCAAAGATGCCACAGAGTGGGACGGAACCCAAAACCATGTGGTTGCAAAGCAAGCTTCATAACCACACAGCCATGTCAGCATTTATATGTATGAGTACAAATGTGAGTGTGCATTTCTGTATGTGTGTGTGTGTGTGTGTGTGTGTGTGTGTGCATTCACAAATTTGTATGTGAGCGAGTTCATTCCCAGCTGTGTATATACATATGTACATTCATGGTTGTGTAAGTGTGTATGTACATTCAGTTGTGTATCTGTGTGTACATTCAAAGGTGTGTGAGTGTGTGTCTGTGTGTATACATTTACAGTTGTGTGTGTGCATTCAAAAGTGTGTCTCTGTGTGTATATTCAAAGGTGTGTGTGTGTGTGTGTGTGTGTGTGTGTGTGTGTGTGTGTTGGTGTGTGTGTGTGTGTGTACACACAGAGGTGTGTATGTGTGTACATGTTCGCAAAGCAAATGATAGGAAAGTTATGAATCATATTCAAGAGATTCATTGACTGAAGCTTCACCACTAACTGCCACAACATTCATTGCTGGTCTCAAAGACACATATATACCCAAAGTACTGAAGATCCAACACCTTATATTGTCAAGACCTTTATTGATTAATCAACTGAAACATACCTCATATCTTTGTTAGAAATTATTATTATTATTATTTCTACAATACTCATAGCATTTCAAAGACCTTGTGTCTGAAAAGAACATTCTATGAAGCAGACATTATCTGCAAAATTAAAGTCAGGAAATGATCAAGGAACAAGGCAATTATTGGAAGCTTGTGCATTGCTTGTAATTTAACATGTGAAGAAGAAAAGCAGTTAGGAATCTTACCAGATAATGTTGACTTAGGTGTTTCAATCTCCAAAGATTCCGAGCCAAGGAGGGCAGGCGGTTGATGTAGTTGATAAAGTAGTTTAAGACGACTAGCCAGTTCACCTTTGCAAACAATGCCCAGAATCCAGACAAATTCCTTGAAGTTAATCATATAGTCTTTATTTTCATCCAAAAACTGAAATATGAAGAAGTCATAAAGTAGTTGAGTTTAGACAAGAGAAGAGCGTCAAAACCTAATGGTTTTTTGGAAGTGAATTCCTCATAGACTAGAGAAGTTGGGGGTTTAAATTACTGCAGACTGGTGAGGAGTTCTAGAGGGTGGCATTTGCAGGGATAACTCTTAAGAGGAAGTGCTTGTGAGGAGAAGCATATTAAGAATAACACAAGGAGAGGTGGGTGAGGGAGGGTCCATAGTTTGGGAGTTGAGAGAAACATAAATGATTGTTGTATTATAAGTTGCAGTGTTTGTCAGTGAATCCTGACCAAGCACTCGTACATATCTGTACACTGACACAGAAATGCACACATGCACATTAGGGTGGAGCGAGAAAGGTACTTTTTACACAGATTTTCAAAATACGTTTTCAAGGATATATTTTTTATTGCGAAACCCTTTAAAAACAACTGTGTTAACATCTGAAGTTCTTAAATTTACATCTTCAGGATCTGCAGCCCACTTAAAATTTTGAATAATGAGCAAAAAATCAATTAACATGTTTGCCATTCCTCATTTTATTTTTTACATTCATTGTTATGAATTGATTTTCTTCAGCAAAATCCTTTAAAAACAAGAGTATTAAAATCTCAAGCTCTAAAATTTATATCTCCAGGGTCCGCAACGCACTTGAAATTTTGAAATTATGAGAAATAAACAGACTTTTCGACTCTGTTTTCTTTATTATTTTTAATACTAGGTCACTGATTATATGCGTTACAAGAGGTCTAGATTACACACACATTGAAATAAATTAAACAAATTGTCAAGATTGTAGTAGAAAAGATAATTCTTCTTTGGCAAAAGACATTCATACTTTGTGTTACGACTGAGTCAGTTAAACCGAAAATCTTAAACTTTCCTTTGCTGATGTAGAAGGGCAACTGTGATCTGGCCAATTCTTTCTAATCTACTTCTGAATGTTGTTTAGATACTGCTTGACCTATTCTGCCAATGATCATTTCTTGATTTGTCTGCAGATCCTGTAAAAAATCTTGTTCTCTCTGTGGTACTTTTTTGTCTATACTTCAATTGCAGTTTTTAAAGGAGTTGCACTTGCAACAGGAAATGTCAAATAAGTCTTTTGTTGCATTGTTTTTAAACACATTACACTTTGTTTGAAACGATGGCACATTTCTTTCTATTTTTCAGATTTTAGTAATGCTTCGTACTTTAAATAAAAGATTTTCAGTTGGATGGATGCCTTTTGCCAAAGAAGAATTATCTTTTCTGCTACAATCTTGACAATTTGTTTAATTGAAGGATCTTTCTTAATTACATTCTTTTCTTTTTCTCGTTCAAATAAAACACATTTTAACACATCCTTGTAAGTTAGCAAAACTTGCTCGTTAAGATCACATGGAGTACCAAATATTGGGCATTCAGTACCATGACACGTTATTGGCTTATGAGTCATCACTAAATTTAACATGATCATTAATTTTAATACAATGGCCTAAAGTCAAGGAACAAAGCTGAAAACTTCACACACATACGACGTATGTGCACATGCAATGATTGTTGCAGCAGCACTGGAGAGAAGTTCACACTCCCGTTCTCTTTATAGTCAATGCGGAACCTCAAGATATTAGTCAACTGTATTGAAACTTGATATGCAACCTCTTAAGGACACTATATTTACTGTTTTGCACTCTGCTATGTAGAAATATGTATTTGTTATGACTTATAATCCATGAAATCCAAAATTCAACCAAAAAATAATGATTTTGAAAATTTTCAATTGTGGCGCAGAGCCTAAAAAGAGATATTTAACTGCAAAGTTTTTTATACACCTTTCTTTTAATCCTCATTTGCTACAAAATATCGATTCTTGGTTACCAATTTCGAAAGTTGCATTTTTTGCTCCTCTCTAATGCACATTCAGGTACCAAATTCCTTTTTACTCATTCTGCAAGGGAAACTTTATGCTCTAAGTAGTTGTTACATTTGTGATTAGAGCTCTTTGTAAAGACATGACAGGGAGCAGAGTATGAATAGAGTCTTTACTGAGATCCACAACAGAGAACAATCCAGAAAGATTGGGAAAAGAAAACTGAGAGAAATGTTCAGAGTTGTTTGTTGACGTGTGTGTGATTATATATATATATAGTATATTAAAGGGGATTTGTGAAATACAGGCAGTTATGTCAGCCAGCACTTATGCAAATAGTGGTTAATGCATGGGAGGATATGTTTGATTAGTTTATTCATTCTTGAGGAGATGAGAGATGGGTCACAATTAATATAGCTTAAAATTACATAATCATTATTTATATTCATGATTATATATTTTATACTATGTTAAATGATTTGAATCACCTATCACTGAAACAGTTATAATCTTAGAATACTTCCATTATTTTACTTGTCATACTTTGTAATTGACAAAAGTATTTCCTAGATTTTCAGTTTGAAACCTTGAAATAAAACTGAATAATGACATATAGTTAAAGTATACAAAAGCTCAAAATTAAAGCAAAACTTCTGCTGTGGGAAATATTTTGCTCACCCTGAATGCCCTCAGAGTCAGATTTTCTGCATGGTTTCCGGTAGCCCATGGACAAAGGGAAAAAAACATGGTCTTAAACTGATCAAAGTCTACTTTATACTGCTCATAGTATGGACGTGATGGGTCAAATTTATCAATGGTATCCACTGGTTGTTGACTGGTCCGCCAGTAACATGATGTTAAATACTCCTCCTGCAAAGAAAACAACAAAATAAAGGGTTTTATTCAAATCAATTTTCAGTTTTCTTTTTTAACTCTGAAACAGAAGAATTTCAAATGATACTTAACTCAGCTGAACTGAAATACAACTTAAAGTGTAGAACAAACTTAGAAACAGTCCCTACTCTAATGTTGTATGTAACCTAAAAGAAAGAATTATCAGAAAACCACTCAGACTAAGATTTAATATGATTTAATTTAAACATTTTGTAGTATTGTACTCCTGCTAAGATTGCTATGACTGTGTGGTTAAGAAATCTGATTGGAATCATTTTGATTTCAGGTTGTCCCAAGTGCAGCACCTTGTGCCAGGCCAACCAATATCTTATAATTGAATTTGGAAGACGGAAGCTGTCACTTCCTGTTTGTGTGTCTGTGCATGCGTGTGCATGTTTGTGTGTATGCATGAACTTGAATGTCTGTGTTAATGTAACAGCACTTCAGATTTTGTTTCCTTATGTGCTTGTAACTTAGTGCCTCTGCAATTAGGCACTTCTAGGCACAGGAACTCCAATACAGGCTCAGGCAAATGACTGAAACTAGCAAAAGAATAAAAAAGGATTTATTTGCACCATCTCCTATTAGATGTACAACAACCATGTGGATATGGTGCTAGATCTCTGAACATGTGGCTGATAGTTCACACTACTACTCTACAAGTAGTAGTAGTATAACAGCCATTCCCTCTACCCTCTAAACTGGTAAATATTTTATAAAAAAAATAATTTACTAAGAAATTTGAACCCAGAATATCAACTTAGGCAACTGAAAACATGAACTATTATTCTGGTGCTTAAATAAATTAGGGTGAAGACAGTACTTAATTAGTTTGTTTAAATGAATTTCCTACTTCACAGCTGAGTTATTAGCAGCAGGAAATACAAGCAAAGAAAGGTATAGGCAAAACATTAATGGGAAAAGAAATAATATACGTTTCAAATTTTGGCACAAGGCCAGCAATTTTGGGGAAGCAGCTAAGTTGATTTCATCAACTTCAATACTCAATTAGTACTTATTTCATCGACCCAAAAGGATGAAAGGCAAAGTCAACCTCAGTCGAATTTGAAATCAGAACGTAAAAATGGACAACATACTGCTAAGCTTTTTGTCTGGTATGCTAACAATTCTACCAGCTTGCTGCCTTAAATGGAGAAGGAATAATATTATGAATGGAGCAGATACAGTTTAATGATATGACCCTTTAGCATTTAAAATAGCCATAACTAACTTAACTATTCAACCAGTTTTATGTCAAAACTGGCCAGATCTGGTCTCCCACATCTATCCTACAATGTCATTCTAAAACTAAGGAATCACAGGAAAATGTTTTAGCTACAAGATAATGCATGATTAATTCAAAATTATGTAAATAAACAAGCATTGCATTTGTGAGAGTAACCTGTGTGCTAAAGGGTCAAACCCACTACAATTTCAGGTGACTTTATTGATGCTGGAGGAAGAAATTATGTACATTATCATTTCGACATCTGCTGTTCTTGTTGATTATCTTCATTGGCAGCCCTGATTAAGAAATCCTGATCCAGGATATCTATGTTTCAGCAGATATGTGATCCATGATCATCCAATGTTTTTGTTAAACCAAATATCAACTCTACATTTTACTATTCATTCTTCCTTTTCTAAGGTGGGAATATGTAATTTGAAGGAGATTTGGTTGTTATTTCTAGCAAGTAAAACGACAACAAAGAGGCTTCTTCACACAGTCAGTTAGTTGCTGTTTAAACTCAGAGAAGCCTTGATCAAAGAGACCAATGATAAAAAATCATTCCAGCCATAACCAAGCCATCTTTTATTCACATACAGAAGAGAAAAACCATTATGGCAATTTAGTTCCAAACATTGGCTGATATTTCTACAGGTCCAACAACTGTTTAACTCTTGATATTAACCTGCCAGAAACCACCTCTGGCTCTGTAGTACAAATGTATTGTTTCCAAAATTTCTCAAATAAATCTTCCACCAAACCTTAGTCACAATTAATGTTCCTAACACTAGCTTAATGATAACTAAGTTATTTTACTGAATGCTTTGTTATATTAAAAATTAATTGAAAGAAACAGTAATATGGTAACAGAAGAGTTACACATTTGTTCATTTTGTCTAATGGTAGCTAAAGGCTGAATATGGTACTACCATTGACCATACCACAAAGAATTTCAAAAAACTTACTCGAAACAAGATGTATAAGTCTTCAAGTTCCTTCCCTTCAAACACTGTCTCTGATGCTACACTGCGAAGAATATTCTTCATTGTACTGTCCTCAATGTTCTAGAAATGCAACAAATAGAAATACAGGGTCAAACAGAACATCAAGTTTAACAGAGTTTTAACAATTTTTTGTTTTTTTACATCAGCCTGATCTTTTGATGATGAATGTTTAAGTGAAAAGCTGAACTATTCATATATGCAATTGATAAAAAGGTGAACCATTTGGACATGCTATTGATAATAAGTAATCCCCAAAACCCAGACTTCGGTGACAATAATAAAAAAACTCATTTCTACGCAGGATTTTATTTTTTGTAAATCTATCAAATGACTCCAAACTGCTGACACAACAACACATTTTCTTGCCAAATTTTGACAGAATTCAAAAATTAAAAAAAAGCCCAACTTTCTTCCTTTTAGCCAATTAATGCAGGGAATAGAGGCATTTTATAAGAAGTGACAAAAATGATGTGAAGACAATTATGCAAGTTGGTTCTGGGACCTGGTTACGTATGGTTGTAAGAAGTTAACAAAGCACTTACTTGGACTACTTTCAGGCGATATTTCAGCCGCAGTTTTTCAATATCTTGATTTGTTATGTGACTATAACATCTGTAACTCTCATCTATAAGGTCTGCTACATCAACTGACGGCTACATGGGAGAACAGAAATATAAGAGACATAAAGATATATACACATGAAGAGTGTGTGTACGAAACAGATAAAGGCATATTGACAAATGAATGTAAGACAGTCTCACAAACAAGAGAGAGAGAGAGAGAGAGCAGATAGCTGAATCACAAAGAGCCTATATAACCTGACAGAAGCCAGTGTTTGGTGTCATGTGACCAGCACTGTGTTACATTCAGCGCAATGACACTCAATTCTAAACAGACAAATCTAGATACACATGGTAAAAGTTATGTTCTGTGTTTGATAGGATATGAAGTGTGTCATCTGTCATACTGTATTAAACCCTAACCAAATAGTTAACATGGAAAAGTAATGTTGTCATTTGGAAGCATTGCACAAAAATTTGCAGAAAAAGCACCCATCATTGATTAATCATATAGAAGTGTTATTCTCAGATGATAATGCAAGAGCACACATTGCTCAAGTCCCTTAGGAAAAGATTACAGCACACAATATGGCAGTTTTACCTCATCCTCCTTATTCTCTCTCAACCTTGGTCCACCTGATTATCATCTATAATTGCAACATTATTTAGAGGGGAAATAATTCATTGATCATGAAGAGGTTTTATAGGCGTAGGAGTGGCTGTGTGGTAAGTAGCTAGTTTACCAACCACATGGTCCCGGGTTCAGTCCCACTGCGCGGCATCTTGGGCAAGTGTCTTCTACTATAGCCTCGGGCCAACCAAAGCCTTGTGAGTGGATTTGGTAGACGGAAACTGAAAGAAGCCCGTCGTATATATGTATATATATATATATGTATGTGTGTGTGTGTGTGTATGTTTGTATGTGTGTGTTTGTCCCCCCAACATCGCTTGACAACCGATGCTGGTGTGTTTATGTCCCCGTAACTTAGTGGTTCGGCAATAGAGACCGATAGAATAAGTACTAGGCTTCTGAAGAATAAGTCCTGGGGTCGATTTGCTCGACTAAAAGGCGGTGCTCCGGCATGGCCACAGTCAAAAGACTGAAACAAGTAAAAGAGTAAAAGAGTAAAAGAGGTGATGTTGAGTGTTTCTTTGCTTCAAATGCTTGAGGGATCAACAATTTGCAAATAGATAGGATTGTGTTTTCAGTAATGGAAGGCAATATTATTTTGTTTAAATACAAAAATTAAGAGCAAAGAAATATTTATTTATTTCCTCTCTTGAAATGTGATAGGATTTTCTTTCTAACCTAATACATATCTGTACGTATATGTGTGTGTGAATGTGTATGTGTCTCATTGTCTTGAAATCATGTGATAGTTGTAAATGATTGTCACTGTCATACAAGCAGCATCATTCATTTCCAATATTCTGCACAAATATGCTTAACCATTGAGGAAATATTAGCTTGCTTGGAAACAGTTGTGGGTTGGCAACTGGCTATAGAAAATCTGTTTCAATAAACTTTGTTTGACCAAAATAATACCGAGTGGAATCAGACTTGAAATCACTTGGCTGCAAAGTGAACTTGTTAACCATTCAGCCATGCCTGTGATAAATACATACCCACAAAAAATTATATCCACCCCTTTTCTAAGTTTAAATGTATAGAATAATACTGTCAGATGTTCTTCCTAGTGCTGGCCACTTAACGGTGAGTATAAAATCTCTTTTGGTTAGTCAGAAACACTCATCTACACAAATGATTACCACAACAAGATTTCAACATATCATCATGTAGTCAGTAGTCCAGTACCTTAACCTCACTGACATTATATACCTCATTCAAAATATATGAGATTTATTTTTCATGACACCAGCTCTAGAGAGATAACCATGTCCTTGACATAACCAAAGAGGCTTCACAATGCCAAATATTGCTCACTTGCCTGCGTCTTTACAGAGTGAGAAGCATAGAGTAACAGAGGCATAAATGATAGTGATGAGAAAGACGTGTGGTAAGGGGTGGAGTGATAGGACACTCAGTATTCTGAGATTGTTGGTGGAGATGACAGAAGTCTTGGTTGTATGCAAGGGAAAGAACAATAATAGTATGTTGGCATGAGTGACATGGAGAAATGACAAACCAATACAAAATCATATACAACACTATATGGTAGCCTGAAATGCAAGAAATAGTGACCAAATCCCACTCAAATCAAACTCAACTCTCTTTAAGGAAAAGACACTGAATAGTATAATCTAAGATATGTAATGCCTGAAAAAAGGCAGAATGGTAATGTGAGAAATGTCATTAATTACAGGTCTTGAGATCAGAGCTGGAAACCAGAGGGTAATCTTGTCCAGAAGTTGATCCTTAATATCTTTCAATAAAATGTAAAACAAAATGTTTGAAATCAGATGTGTCTTTCACATGTACTTTTATCTGATCATCAAAGATATGACACTGTCTATACAGACACCTAGAGGATACATGATTCAGCTGTACTGAAGTAGATCAAATCCTAACAACAATGGAAATAGAAATCCTTTGATTACATGTACTCCCTAAATTGGTCAACTTCTTACATTTCTTCAGTCTCAGAATGTATTTTCACAGACTGAACTTTTTGTTTAAGCTAAAATTTGAACTCATGACCACATAGTCTGTAACCCAGCATCAGCCATTACAGATTTTAGCCACAATATGTCTGTTAATGTGTATCATATCAAAACTATAACAGACCAAGAAGTTAGATTTTTAGAATGGTCTGCAATACTCACCTTTTGTGGTGTTGATGGCATTGAAGAAGTGTGTAGTACAACAGGCATTGTGGAGTCATGGCTGGTGACATTCTCCAGATAATTGGTCAGAACTGTCATTGCTTCACCATCTTCATGACAGCTTAGTAATTCTTCACTTTTGTTTTCTAAGATTGTCAAAGCAATTTGGAAAATGACCTGCAGTAAGATAAGCAAAGTTCATGCATTTTTGCTTCATAAATAACCAAATCAAAATAACCAGTTAACTCTTTTCTTACCATATTGTTATTGAAAGACAATGCTTGCTCTTATTTTGATTAATTTTGAAAATAAGAATTTAAATAGTTTCTCCTTTATTGTTTCATATCCTAAACTTTTTTTATAGCTTAATTGGCAAAGGAAATACAGCACTTAAAACCTTGAAAGGAAAAAGAATCCTCAACAAGATACAATCCATCAGAAAGGAATCCATACAGTTTCCTACACATCACTCACAAACCTTGGCTCAACTTGTAGCTTTAGTAGAAACCACTTACCCAGGGTACCACAGATTCATGAAGATGTAAAGGAAGCTTCTTAAACATACAGTTATGCTGGCAGTTCACAAGAAATATGGTAAATATTCTAGGTAACAGAAGACTAAGAACATTTTTGATTGTCTGGTTTAAGACACAATTTTGGCTTGTCTTTTATTTGTCTTCTTTGCTTAATTCATTGTAAATATTGAAAATTACATTACAGTTTGTGTAGGGAACTCTGTAAAATTATACTGCAAATACTTTTTAATAATCAAATCATTCCTTAATATATTCATGAATGTTCCTGCTATAATTACAATAACATTCAAACCTATTTTATAATAAAGTCAATGACAGGTGTTGTAATACTACTGATAGATGATGGTCATCATCATACAGAGATATGAGGGAAGGAAGCTCACTGAAGGATTAGTTGAAAATAAAACTACCACATACTACACATATAACATACAACTCTGAACTTGTAAACTTTCTGCCAGCACACCACCAAAGCTTACTTAATTCACCAACCCCGATCTTTTCTATGCTGAAACAACCATTCTCTAGAATTACTTCCATATCATGCTTTCTAAGTTCAATTCAAATGCTTTCACTTCATCAGACTAGCAGGGCCAGCAAAAGCAATGGGCACTGCTTCTTCTCTCTGGAATAAGAAATAAATAAAGACAATGCAAGATGAAAATATGTAGATACAATCATATAATGATGGCTATATCACTCAATTCTACAACAAGTAACTCAACTCACATTCAACCTCTATGGCATGAAGCCAACGTGAAAGCCTCAACATTACAGTAGCTAAGTCTCCTTGTAATCTTTAAAAAATGGAAGGACACACCCAATAATGTAATCCTTGACATATCATGACAAAATAAATAGATCTGATGGTCTTGGCTGGAATGAGCTGACCTAGGGCTAATCAACAACTTCCTTAGTAAATTAACAAGCCAACAGGCTATTCTCAACCCATTCTTCCTCATCATTTCCTGCAAATATTTAACATTTCAGATCATGGTTTACAGCAATAATACAATAACAAGTTTTCTAAGCATACAAAGGTTATATAGATTTGACTTACCTTAGCACCATCATAGAAGAAGCAGTCCAAGATATTCACAGCACAGTTAAATGGCATTACACTAGAGACAGAAGAAGACAAATATATATATATTATGTGTATGTGTGTGTGTGTGTGTGTGTGTGTGGAGGCGCAATGGTCCAGTGGTTAGAGCAGCAGACTCGCGGTTATAGGATTGTGGTTTCAATTCCCAGACCAGGCGTTGTGAGTGTTTATTGAGCGAAAGCACTTAAAGCTTCACGAAGCTCCAGGCAAATGTGTGGGGGGGGGGGTTAACCCTGCTGTACTCTTTCACCACAATTTTCTCTCACTTTTTCTTCCTGTTTCTGTTGTACCTGTTTTTCAAAGGGCCAGCCTTGTCACACTCTGTGTCACACTGAATCTTTCTGAGAACTACATTAAGGGGACATGTGTCTGTGGAATGCTCAGCCACTTGCACGTTAATTTCATGAGCAGGCTGTTCCATTGATTGGATCAACTGGAACCCTCGTCATTGTACCTGCTGTAATATGTGTGTGTAATGTACATATACATCTCATCATCATCCACTTTTCCATGCTTGCATGGGTCAGATGGAATTTATTTGTAGAAGGTTTTCTACAGCTGTTACCAACCCTCACCTGTTTCCAAGCAAAATAATACTATCCCATACCTGGACATGTTCACAAACAATATTGGAAATGAATGGCTTGGCTTGTATGACTGTGACACATTTACAACTATCACATGATGTCAAGACAAGGAGCCACAGGAACATATGAACTCAAGAACATATGGCTGGGAAGCAAACTTCTTATCACACAGGCATGCCTGTACACACACACACACACACAAACACACATATACACACACACTAGCAGAAAGACCGCCCTCTGGGCAGTTTTCTGCTAGTCCTTTGATAATATATTCACATTTGATTCCCATTTCAAATAATTTTTATATTTCACTTCTAATTATTTCTTTGTATAATAAGTGCTCACTTGCTTAGTAAATATTGCTTTCATTATTTTATCACAGTCATAATCTCTCATTTTAAAACAAACATCACGGTAGTCCAACAACAGAGGGAGAAGCAGTTTGTCAAGTTTTACCTTCCCCTCAAAGCAACACAGAGATTTCAATTCAGTAGCCCATCTGTAAGCTTTGCAGTGTATGTGTGTGAGAAGGAGAGAGAACATTGCAACCAATGAATGAAATAAACATGAAATGAAAAAATTGTATAAATAAAGAGGCATTACTACAGATGTATATACCCCCGGCTTTGTTGCCTCATAACATCCAGAAAAATGGAAACTTTTTAACAAAATTTTCTACAAATACTGCTTAGATGTTGTGGCTTCAGAGTATATAGGGATTTTGTTGTCGTTTAACGTCCGCTTTCCATGCTAGCATGGGTTGGACGATTTGACTGAGGACTGGTGAAACCAGATGGCTACACCAGGCTCCAATCTGATTTGGCAGAGTTTCTACAGCTGGATGCCCTTCCTAACGCGAACCACTCAGAGAGTGTAGTGGGTGCTTTTACGTGTCATCCGCACGAAGGCCAGTCAGGCGGTACTGGCAATGGCCACGCTCAAAATGGTGCACTTCATGTGCCACCCACACAAAAAAAAAAGGGGAATTGGAGAGAGGAGTTGCAGAAAATTCACACGATCTGACTTTTTTCCTTCATAACTTTCAGGAAGATGGGTATCTTTTAATGAAAATTTATACAAATCCCTTTCAAACAGCATAGATTACGATTATAAAGAAATTTGTGGGGAAAATTTTTTCGGGGATTTTCCCCATTTTTTCAAAATGATGGGGTTGGGGATGGGCATCTTTGTATGGAAAACATTTTGAAAGCTCGTTCTTTTTTTACACCCCCTCCCCATCATCCCACTCTGGACCTATTTTGGCCAATTTTTATTTGAACTTCAAAATCTTGGAAAGAGCATTTCCAGTAAAAAAAATTTTTTTAAATTGTTAATATTTTCAGAGGGAAAAGTGAGTGATTTAAGGGTGATTTCAATAAACTTGAGAAATCAAAATTAAAGGAAATTTCTAAAAACATGAATTTAAAAAAATACTTCCAGGCAGTCAACCCTTTGATAATTGCTTTCTTTTAGTACTTTTAGTAATTGTTACATACCTAATTAATAAGCAGCTTTCTCTATTATAGTATAGATATATACACACACATGCGGCGAGCTGGCAGAAACGTTAGCACGCCGGGCGAAATGCTTAGCAGTATTTCGTCTGCCGCTACGTTCTGAGTTCAAATTCCGCTGAGGTCGACTTTGCCTTTCATCCTTTCGGGGTCGATTAAATAAGTACCAGTTACGCACTGGGGTCGATATAATCGACTTAATCCGTTTGTCTGTCCTTGTTTGTCCCCTCTGTGTGTAGTAAAGAAATAACACATGCACACACATCAATGTGCTACTACTCTTCCACTACAAGCAGGTACACAATGCTCCCAGTGGAGTATTTATAGTTAAAGTTACAAGAATGAATGAAAAAGACTGTTACAGTAAGCAGGCTTAATTCCTGTCAGAGTGGCAGTAATAGTAGATGCCATCTAACTGCAGATACCATCCTTTAAAAAATAAAATTAGATTATCATCGAGAGCCTGGTCAGTGGAAACAAAAGTTAGACATGAATATAGCTGATACAACAATACCACACAACGAATGTAGACAGTATTAAAGAAGAAGTATCACCTGAGGAACAAAGTGAGGAACCAGGCTAGGGAGATCATACCAAGAATTCCCATGTGATCTAAACGTTGGTGAAGTTCAGGAAGATTTTCTTTCAAAAGTTCCTCTAAAACACCTGCAACAAATGAAAAATAAAAAATAACAAAACCAAACAGATTGCAATAAATTGATACAAAATATCAGTCAGTTCTGATAGACAACTGGTAATTAGTCTATTGACTCCAGAATAATGAATGTAAAAAGGTGACTCCAGTGAGAGATGAACACAGAATGTTCAGAAACATTATCAAATAACATTGTGTGGTTAAGTAGTTCACTTCTCAACCAAATGGTATGGGGTTCAGTCCCTTGCACAGTACCTTGAGCAAGTGTCTTCTACAATAGTCTGAGGCCTTGTGAATGGATTTGATAGACGGGGTCAAATTGTAGTGTGTGTGTGTGTGTGTGTGTGTGTGTGTTTGTACTTCTCTGAAAATTACTGAAATACAAGTGGTGGTGCTACTGCCATTTCCTCTGCCAATGATTACAATATCTGCTGGCTTTTGCATCGTCAAATAAGAGGTAGAATAAGAGGTCCCTTGTTTGAGAAAACAGGTGAGAAGCATCCAACTGTAAAACAATGCCTCAATGATGTATTTGACTACCCCATGCCTTGGAAAACAACAAATTAGACATAAGTCCAGTAATTTTAAAGGGAAAGGGTTAGTCAATACCATTGACCCCAGTACTAGACTGACAATATTTTATCAACCCTAGACAGATGAAATGTCAGGCAGACCACAACAGGATTTGAACTCAAAACATAAAGCACTGGAGCAAATGCTACAAGGTATTTTGTCCAATGTTAATAAATAACTCACATTCTACAACTAACACCACCACCATCACTCACAACAACATGACAGATTTGGAATAGATAACAAACCTTGATCTACCAAAGCACCAACAACTTTGGTATTGTAATAATTAGGCAGCAGTCGTTCACAGAGAGAGGTGAGAAGCCAAAATGCCTCTTCTTCGTTGGCATAGAGTAACAGGACACTGGTGACAATATTCATTGCTTGGCAATATCCTGGCAATAGAAGGGAAAGATTAGTATACAGTAATAAATGGTGGCCTCATCATCATTTTCACTGATAGTGGCAACATAGGAGACATCATTATCAGTAACAACAACAGAGAATGAAAGTGAAAGAGAAATGAAATTAGAACAGTAGCAATCATCATCATCATCATCATCATCAGTAGCAATCATCATCATCATCAGTAGCAATAACAAGTGAAATGTCTTCATTCAATGCTGTTATGGAATGAAATATTCATACAGAATGGAATATTGCTACATTTACAATGCTTTGAATAATCTCCACTAATATCACAAACACTAATACATACACACACATCCAGACAAATAGAAATAAACGTACATACATATACACAGACATATAGACATATACAGATACACATACACAACATATACAAGAATACATACAATAACTTTTTCTATGGTATTATGTAATTAATTTCCTTGTTCTTTTTCACACCCTTCCTAACACAAAAGCACCAGACCATGAAGGAACAATGTACATTGGATGCAACAAAGTATACCACAGTACATTATATATATATAAACACACACAATTAGAAACAAAATGAGCTGAGAAAAATAAGTCAAGTTCACCAATGACATGGTTACGGATAATTAATTTAAAGTGTGATGTGCTAAATGTCATAAACAAAAAATTGGGGAGGAGTGGGTGTCAGAGGAGTGGGCCCGTGTGACCCTAGGATGGGGGAAAGCAGTGTCGTGTACCTGAAAAGAAAGCTTGGATTTGGCAGAATTCATAAACAAAACAATACCTACAACCTTCATATACTACCCAATCTTTATGCGTTATAAGGTCGATAAGAGGGGGGGGGGGATTAGGTCACTGGCAGTGTTCGCGGAAGATAATCTAAAACTTCCGGTACTGGTGGAGTGGGTGGGAGGGCGGGCATACCGCGGGCCAAGAGAGCTTTGTCGTGGGTTCTATCAGCATAGAAATTCCAATACGAATTGGGATGAAGTTGGAAAGTGAACTGGTTATAATATGTTTGGGGACACGTACGAGTCGAAGAAGAAGTGGGGGAAAGAAAGTAGTGATTCAGAGAGAGAGAGAGAGAGAGAGAAAGAGAGAGAGAGAGAGAACAGGTAGCAGTACATCATGCTGATCAAAAGTCGTTGGGTTTTTAGAAAAAAGTTGAAACAAACACAGCAGTGTTTAAACCATGAGATTAAATGCTTAAATCGGTAACAGAAATGAGAGTTAAAATCGTAATTTTTAAAGGGGGGAGAGACAAATTTCAGACAGGTTTGGGCTAAGGAGCATACTTCAAGAAAGTAGAGGCGAAGACGATAAAGACGATAACTTGGGTGAGATAGCGAATAGAAATACATAAATAATCATGAATTTAAGACAGAACAGAGATATGGAAGGGAAGAAATGTATAGTCAGAGAAACGGGGTGGGGTTGGGGGAAGGGGAGCGCAGCAGAAGGGATAATATATAAAAATAAAAAATGACTTAGCTATTGTTCATGTCTTGGAGAGCTTTGTCGTGGGTTCTATCTGCATAGAAATTCCAATACACACACATACACACACACATGCCAAGTTTGAAGTGAATGATCATGAGCTCAGAAGTGCAGACTGCTAATGATACCAACAATAAAAGATATGGAAGATGACATGCATTCACTTGTTCCATTACAAAACTGCAATCATCAATATACTCACCAATAGTAGGGTTCCTCCAGGCATATGCAGTTAAGACTCGGCGGAGGGCATCAATTCCCAAATCTGTTTGAAAAGCTGGATGTTCGGGTAATGATCTAAATAGCAATAATAGTTATAATTATTATTTCTAAGTTTACCACAAATCACATTGAAATACAGCCAAGGGAGATATCCCACACTATTATACTGTAAAGTTTACCTGTGTAAATCTCTTTCAATTTCATCTGTGGCAATGTTATTTTTGCCTGCACTCTGTTGTACCATGTTGGCATAGTAACCAGGGTTTGTAATCATCTGGAATTCACAAAAAGATTGAATCATTCGATTGGTCGGTCTATCAACCTATCTATCTACCTGTGTGTGTATCATCATCATCATTATTTAACATCCACTTCCCATCCTGGCATGGGTTGGAAGGTTTGACAGGAGCTGGCCAGCTGGAGCGCAGCCCAGGTTCCAATTGTCTATTTTGGCATGGTTTCTACAGTTCAATGCCCTTCCTAACACCACTCACTTCACTGAAGTACTGGGTGCTTTTATGTGGCACTAGCATGGGTGCTTTTTTACGTGGCACCTGCACAGGCACTTTTACGTGACACTGGCATGAGCGTTTTCACTTTGCATCAGCACAAGTGTTTTTGCATGGCGATAGCACAAGTGGTTTTATGTGACACTGGCATGGAGGCTTTTATGTGACACTAGCATGAGTGCTTTTACATAGCACCAGCATGGGTACTTATTATGTGACACCACCACCCATGAGCCCTCAAGGAAAGAGCCTCTTGGCTGAGAAAGGGACGTGGAGGACATACTTGCATGTATGGAAGGCTGCAGTTTTACTTAGCTTGATGTGTCTTCTCAAGCACAGCAAACCACCAGAAATTTTGGTCTCTAGTCATCTCCTCTGTGAAGCCCAACATCTGTAGATCCTTTCTCACTATTTTGTCCTATATTTTCTTGGGTCTACCCCTTCCACAGGTTCCCTCCACAATTAGAGATAGGCACCTCTTTATGCAGCTAACCTCATCCATACACATCACATGACCATACCAGCACAGTCCTCTCTTGCACACCAGAACTGATGCCTCTTATACCCAATTTTTCTCTTAAATCATTTACACTTTGTCATACATGCACACTAACATTACCCATCCAGCATAACATGCTAACTTCATTTGTTCCTTTAAGAATGTTGACTGTGACTTAACAATTTTTCTAGCAGGTTTAATAAACACACAAAAACTCCCTCATTGATTTGTTGTTTTCTTTTTACATGTACAATGAAACACTGAGAAAGTAAAGTTAACTTAACAAAGACCACAGTTCTAGTTAACAGGAAAACAGACAGGGCACTAATCCCTTCAGATAAACGGCCTTGTTCCACGTGTAGAAGAGGCATAGGTAGAAATTCCACACAGTGTTGAAAAAGATGATTATGGAAGACTTGAGATGAATTGGTGAAGACATATATGAAGCTGTTAGATCTCACAGATGAGATGACAAAGGACCACACTAACTGGTGGCACATGGCGAGGGAGAACAACTGCTTGCCTGTCTCAATGTGACAAAACAAACACTAAAATTATGTTATGTATATGTATAATTGCATATATCACTAGGTACGTGCATGTATGTGCATTCATACATGCCAGTCATCTCCATTGCTCACTTTGTCACTCACTGCCCTATTTCTCGTCTTTTGTGTTACACATCTCTTTATTCATCATATCAATGCCATCCATTTTTCTTTTGCTTTATCTCTTTTGCTTCCTACACTGTGCTGCTATTGCTCATCTCATCATTATTCCATCTTCTCAATCTCAATATATTATGTTGTCAGAGTGACTAAGGATGGCAGTGGATCTCTTCTGTTTGCTGTACATTATTTCCAGTGCAACTAAGGATGCCATCAACAATGTCTCCAACATTCATTTGTGCTGTCCATTACTACAAGAACCACCTACATTCTATTTTCTCTGCCATCATCATCATCACTCAGCAACATATCATAGCTTGTGTCTTCATTACACTGGGCCACATGTGTTTAGTTCACTCTACCCGCTCCTTCCCTTCCAGTAGAGCTTGTCATTACTCCATGTCACTTATGCCAACAGACTATTGCTTTTTCCCTTGCATACAACCAAGACTTCTGTCATCCCCACCAACAATCTCAGAATACTGAGTGTACTATCACTCAACCCCTTACCACACATCCTTCTCATTACTATCATTCATGCCTCTTTACTCTATACTTCTCACTCTGTTAAGAAACAGGCAAGTAGCAATATGTGGCATTGTGAGGCCTCTTTGGTCATGTTAAGGACATGGTAACCTCTCTACTACTGGTGTCATGAAAAATGCACTCCATGCACTTTGTAAAGCATTGGGTTGCAAGGACACTTTAATCTTGATGAGGACATGACACCTCTCTAATGCTGGTGCCACAAAAAGAAGAGCACTTCTGTAAAGTGGGTGGCATCCAGTCAAAGAAACCTGACCAAAAATTAAATGTGTGTGAGATGATGTCTTTCAAGTATGTAGTATCCCTGAATACATCTGACTCCAACCACATTCATCTGTGCAACCCATGCCAGCATAAAAAAGAGGCACAAAACAATGATGATAATAATACATATGCATACACACACTCACACGGAATTGCCAAATTATAATATAGTAAAATAGAATATATGTGAAGTTACAAAAGAATACCATAGAACAGATGTAATTACAGAACAACAGTACAGTAAAACAGATGTGAAATTACAAGTCACACATGTATAATCAAAATGCAAAGTACTTACTTCATTGACAGCACCAGAAAATGTCATCCAAATTTCTCCCCGTAAGTTATCAGGAATACCTTTCAGAATAAGTTCTCGGGTTTTGTGTGTGCGATACATACATACTCCTCTGAAATGTTCACAACAACGAAGATGCTTAGGTACATGGGCGATTATTGCTAAAAAGTAAGTGAAAACTGTCCAGAATATTATTGTGATCAACCAGACAAGTGAAATATTAAGTTAACCATAATGAAAGTTAAACTTTAACCCTTTTGATACCAAACCACCTAAGACTGTCTCTGGCTTTATGATACAAACTTCCTGTTTTAAAGTGATTTAAATTAAAACTTTCCATCAAAATTCCTTATTAATTTATATTCGAAACACCAGCTTAATATAACAAACTTCTTTCATTAAATTCTTTGTTATTTTCAAAACTAACTGAAATCAAAGGCAGTGTTTCAATTAGAAGCATGCTAACAAAAGGGTTAAACTCTGAGCTGATAAATCAAATTCAGTTGGTCCAAAGTGTTCTCTTTACCATCTGCTCTGCTTTGCATTGGCACACAAAACCATGTACTTTTATAAAAGATTGTTACAGTCTGTCAGATACCGACCATGATGAATACCACAGGGTATTGAAAATACATATTCGCCTTTTTATATATTTAATCCTTTATATTGAACACTCAATATTTCATATATTCAATAAGACATATTCCATATATTCAATAAGACATTCAATACTTCATTTTATTGTACCATCCATTTTTATATTATATATTCCATATTCTATATCCCACATTAATTTTACAAGAATATAAATAAAACATAAAAAACAGACAGAGTTGGAACTCTTTTAAATAAAATAATATATTCCTCTATACATGATCATACAAAACCCTTTTTTTGTATTTATTTTTACTCATGCACACACACACATATATATATATATATATATATATATACACACACACACACACGCATATATATGCATAACCTGGTACAGCCCTCTGGTTCATTAGTTCTTGTCAAACCACCCAACCCATGCCAACACAGAAAAAGGGACATTAAATGATAATCACGATGATATAAGAGAGAGAGAAAGAGAGGTAACTTACTTTCCATATTCAGAAAAGTGTATACCCCACAGATGCTGTTTTATGGATTCTTTATTGGTCAGTTCATCTGAATCTCTTCGGTTAAACAGGCTAATTAGAGCAGGTTGAATTGGGAAGTTGCCATTAGCTTCTGAAATGAGAATCATAAAGGACAAAAATGTTGAATCTCTTACATCATGGCATATGTAACAATGGTGAAGACTGAGAGAACTAAATTAGCATCTGCGTGAGTCTGAGTGTTAGAGACAAATTCTCTAAACATCTTTTATCACATATCTCAGAATGGATATAATGAAGAGAAAACATTTACAAACCTTCGGTTGGTTGCTTTCAGTGGTTCCATTGTCTCCTGCACTGGAAGTAAATGAGTAAATAAATAAATTGATTAATAATCATTTCTACTATAGGCACATGGTGTGAAATTTTGGGGGAAGTGGTCTGGTCAATTACATCAACCCCAGAATTAGACTGGTACGTATTTTATCGACCCTGAAAGGAAGAAAGGCAAAGTTAACCTCAGCAGAATATAAATTCAGAACACAGAGGCAGAAGAAATGCCACTAAGTACTTTGTCTTGCCTGCTAACAATTCTACCAGCTCCAGAGCAAGAGTCTCAACTGTGCCATATCAGAAATGGACAAAACCATTGCCCATACCATGAACAAATATCCTAGACTTGCCTAAAACAATAATAAGTTGTGGCAACATGATGAGGTAGTGAGAGTGCTACATTGGAAACTATGTGAGAAGTGGGGTACAGAGAGTGGCAAGAAGTGTTATGAGCACAAACTGAAGAGAGTGGCAAAGTCAGAGATATGCAAAATCTTGTAGGATTTCCCAAACCAAACATATCAGGTGCAAGAGCACAACAAGCCGGACCCAGTGGTGGTGGACAAGGTGAACCACATGTGCTATATAATTGATGCTGCATGCCCCTTTCACCCATGAATAGTCAAGAAAGAAAGCAAAATAGACATATGCAATCCTCTTAAGTATGAAATAGCCTGGTTATGGAAAATGAAGGTGAAAATAGTAAAGGTGCAGGCATGATTGTATGGTAAGAAGCTTGCTTCCCAACCACATGGTTCTGGGTTCAGTCCTACTGTGTGGCACTTTGGGCAAGAATCTTCTATTATAGCCTCAAGCTGACCAAAGACTTGTGAGTGGATTTAGTAGACAGTGGATATTAAATGATGCTACTGATTATACATACATACATACATATTGTATGTATATATGCATTTTTAAACTTTTGTTCAATGAGACTTACATTCACAGAGATTTAAAATATAAATTGAAAAATTCAAAAGTAAGAAACATGCAAAAACAGAGACTTACTCTTTGATACTTGGCTGTTTGTACAAGAAGAACGATATTTTGTCCAAAATAACCTCTCTGTCTTGAAGTTGAGTAAATGTGAAACTCATCTGAAAAACAAGAGAAAACAAATAGCCATTAAACAAGTTATCTTCCAGAGAGACCCTTTCTCTTCATTATTTGTGAGTTCACTCCCATCCCAATAACACTTAGAAAATTCAACATGGTCTCCAAACTACAAAGAAATGCACCTACTCTAAATCAATTATTCTTACAAAATCTGAAAAATTGATTAATTCACTTGTTAATAAAGTAAAAGAATGCTGCAATAATACTAGAATGGAATTTGGTATATCAAAATATGCAACTTTAGCCATGATGATAGAGAAGAGAGCCCATTTTAAAGAGATAAACTTATCAGAAGAATGGATTTTAGAATGTGACAACAATGGATAAATGTAACTAGGCACTTGATCCTGACATTATGCACAAAGAAATTAAGGAAAAAGTGAAAAGAATATATTTGAAGAGATTAAAGTTGGTATTCAGGTTCAAGAAATCTGGTAAATGTGATTAACACATGGAAGTTGCTGTCATCTAATATAGTGCTAGAATAATATATATATATATATATATATATATATATATATATATATATATATATCATATATATATATATCATATATATATATATATATATATATATATATATATATATATATATATATATATATATATATATATATATATATATATATATATATATATATATATATATATATATATATATATATATATCATATATATATATATATAATATATATATATATATATATATATATATATATATATAGATATATATATATATATATATATATATATATATATATATATATATATATATATATATATATAATATATATTATATATATATATATATATATATATATATATATATATATATATATATATATATATATATATATATATATATATATATATATATATATATATATATATATATATATATATATATATATATATATATATATATATATATATATATATATATATATATATATATATAATATATATATATATATATATATATATAATATATATATATATATATATATATATATATATATATATATATATATATATATATATATATATATATATATATATATATATATATA
>NC_142934.1:39980316-40052816 GCF_046866305.1 Octopus bimaculoides
GCAAGCAGTGTTATTTATCTCCAATTTTCTGTGCAAACATGTTTGGCTGTGGGGAAATAATACTCTGTTTACAAATAAGTGAGACAGGTCTTCTGATCATTGTAAATTTGCCTCAATAAATTCCACCCGACCCATAAAGATGTGGAAAATGTAGACGTTAAAATGACAGTGGTGTATACATACATATATGTGTGTGTGTTTCTGTGTACGTATACATATATGCTTTCTATGCATGCATATATTCATATATACATGCAAACATATAAATACATGCACAGACACACACACTCACATATATATATTTAACATACATGATTATATAGACAAAAAGCACGCATATATTTACATATATCTATATATAGACAGACCGATAGATAGAGCGAGCGAGAGAAAAAGAGAAAGTGAGAGAGAGATAGAGAGAGACAATAAACAAACCCACAAGTACGCATATATCGCATATATAGCCACGTAGATTGGACTATATACGTCCTTACGTGTACTGTGTCTACTTCCACGTATTGATAGCCTATATACAGTTACATGTACATAATGCATAGGCCACTAGTCTCTGTACACCCTAACTGATATAAAATTAAACATACCATAGTGCGTTCGCCAAAAGAACTTCTTCAAACTTCACCCACATTGTTTGTTTTTCATAATCAAATCAACACTTGTGACCTCACGTAACGTCTTGTTTCTGCTTCTCAGCCCGGATGCGAACCCTGGTCCTAGTTGTCTCAATATGGGTTCATGTGTGTCTCTGTATCTGTATCTATATATATAAATTGTGTGTATGTACGTATACATATATATATATACGTGGAAGTAGGTGCCTGTATGTATGTATATATATATATATCGTGTGTCAGTAATTTATTCTACACTTACTACGCCCGAAGGCAAACCAAATAGAAATGCAGCTTCATCACGTTTTAAGTCTCGTCCAGACGTGAGTCAACCCTCCTACTTCACTAATGTAATTCTAAATATTTTAGATTATTATTTAATAAAAGTGGGAGCAGACCTTAATTTTTCTTTTAAAGTGATATTAGACCAGATCAGCCGATGATATTTTATGATATTTGCCAAAAGTATATCTATCCTGAGCGAAAAAAAAATAGATACATTTCAAGTCTCGTGTGAGCAGACGTGATATTGCAAATGTCAACAGTTTGACCAGGATACACGTGGTAGTGATAGAAGGCAACTGGATGCTCTCGATCCCTCTATCTCTTAGAAATTAATTACCTGCGTATGTGAGATATATATTTATTGAATCCTATTATTATGCATGATATATTTGTTATTGATGTTTACGAGAAGTATTCTTTATTAATATTTATTCATTGCTTTTCTTTTCAGCTGCTCTGATCAACGTTATACTCTCTCTCACTTTTACTCAGATACATACATATACATGTTATATAAGGCAGAAAACTTCGTTAAACTGAGCTCATTCATACAATTAGTAGCCGAAACCTTCTTCTGGGGGCGTATTGTCATTAATCGTTGCTTTATTCTCTGACTGTGACCTTTGTCAGGCTCTCACTTCCCGCTAACACTGATGATATTGATAACACTCAACAGCACTATAATCCCAAGAATTGCTTTTGCGAATTGTAAACTATTTCCAGGTTAGGAGTGGTCGAGCACACTACCATCAAAGACGTTTACGCCGTGACCTCAACAGCGTCTTCTTTTATAGACCAGTGTCCTTCCGAGGTCCATAAGATTTTATTGTTAAAGTTTATGTCGAATAAATTGGTTTCACTTCTACAATACACAAAATATTTTAACAATATTCTTAATACAATTCCTGGTAAATTTTGAACCTTTCACCCGCACGATTTTCAATAAGAGAAAAAAAATGAAAAACTCGGATATTTTGCGTGAAATCAAGTACCCTGACCTCCTCATATGTTGCAAACTCCTTATTTTTGTTCGGAAAAGGTGTGTGTGTGAGGGAAACCTGTCCTCCCCCCCCCCTCCCGAAATCATTGGTATTTTTTTTTTCTCCGTTGAATGAATTCCGGTGACCTCCTAATATGCTACAAAACCCTTTTTTGAATCCGGAGTAAAAGTATAATATTAACAAAATATCTTTTTCCTACCTCTTAAAAATCACTGGATATAATATATATAATAATCCCGAATAGATTTTCCTGGCTTGCCAGTCTTCAGTCAAACCATCCAACCCATGCCAGAATGGAAAGCAGACGTTAAACGATGATGGTGATAATGATGTATAATGATATATATAATTATGATAGATTGTTATCCATTCAATGTTTAGGTAAACTTCGTCACACACTCATTCACTTTCTCTCACGCCATTTCGGTGCCAATTTATTGGGGATTATTATATATATTATATCCAGTGATTTTAAGAGGTAGGAAAAAGATATTTCGCTATATACTTTTACTCCGTTTCACTCATACAGGCGAAAACTCTAACGTGTTTTTTTAAAGATGAATTTATCGGTTATCTCTCCACACTTCGTTACCACTAACTTCTATAGCCTCTGCATTTTCACTTATTCATTTCAAACTTCTTTGAATCTTCAATCTAATGTAATCCACACTCTCTCGGAAACGTATCTCTGCAAAATGTTATCTAAAATTATGGGTAAAGAAAGAAATAGCAAAAAAATATTTGAAAATGTGGATGGGGATGAAACTTCCGAGGGTTCCAACCCACCGCACCCCGTTTTCCGGAGACAAAAAAGGGTTCTGTAGCATATTAGGTGGTCATGGTACTTGATTCCATGCAAAAAGTTGTTTTTTTTTCTTAGTGAAAATCGTGCAGGTGAAAAGATCAAATTAGGGTGGGAGGGGCTAAATTTCTGAGGTTTCCACCTCACCACACCCCGTTTTCCGGACCCCAAAAAAGGGTTTTGTAGCATATTAGGAGGTCACCGGAATTCATTCAACAGAAAAAGAAAATTTTCCAATGATTCCAGGATATAGAGGTGGGGGGTCCTCTACCTTTTTTTTTTTCTGAACAAAAATAAAGAGTTTGCAGCATATTAGGAGGTCAGGGTACTTGATTCTAGGCAAAAAAAGTTTTTTTTTTTTTCTCCTTAGTGAAAATCATGTGGGTGAAAGAAGCAAATAATATCCAATTCCTAATAATATTCAGAGATATAAAAGTATGTTTTGAACATCGTATGGCTATGAGGGTCCGTCCATCTGACTAAAATAGGGATCAAAAGCACAAAATTGTTGAGAACCACTGATATTATAGACTTTTTTTTTTCTGTGCAGCCACCCTATTTCTTGTATCCATCTGCTTTGAATTGTAATGATTTGAGGGCAATTCATCTGTTGTTTACAGCAAGGCAAGCTCTTTCTTTTAGATATCTGTTTTATGTCTTAAGGTTCGTGGTTCACTACTTCAACAGCTCTTATATAGGATCCAGTGGCTAAAGACATCATTAGAAGGAACCACGCCCAGTTCCAGCTCCTACTCCTACCGTTTTTGATGTAGCAGGACAGAAGTGTCCTTAGCTCTGATGTTGAGTGCATTTTTCCTGTCTCCGTTTTTCTTTGGCCTTTTTTTATTTGGTTTCATTGACACTGTCAATGAATGTCAGCGGATGGATGACCATCCTGCCAAATTTCCCTTTAAATACTTGCTGGTAGGCTCCAGCAGCCAGCATTAGCTAACTGTCACATGACACTATCTAAGCTTCAACTGACCAATAGAGGGGAAGGATGCGTAGTTTTGGCATGTGCCCTCTCTAAATCTACCTTCCAACAGCATCATGTTTGTTTCAGTTCCAGCAGCCAGAGCCAACTATTTGCCTGATGGTACAAGCCTTGGAACCATCGGGGAGAAGGGCATGCAATGAATGAGATCGCTCCTTTGGGCTCACCTGCCAAGCAGCAACATTGCTTAAGTGCCAACCAGCCTCACCTAGTGATGCTATTTCCCAGTCAGCACATTATGACTTTTGAGCCATTTCAGGTCTTCTTGTTTTAGCCATATATAGAATCTGGATTTATCAACTGCCTCCTGTATCCTCATTATTTTTCTCAGCTCTGAGCTCGAAAATGCAAACCTTTTAAATAACATTGCCATTTTCCTTTCAATGAAGCCTCTAACCCCCACTGTCAGCTGGTAATACTAGACAGTCCACCCCTGTTCCCCCACACTCTTCGATTAATCTCTCATACTTCTCCTTCTTCCATTGCTTTGCATTTGTGATGTTCTCTTCCCATGGCACTGTCAGCTGTAGCAAAATTCCAATTTTTCATTCTGTGATCCATATGATTAAGTTTAGTCTTTTGAGTGGAAATATTAAGTCTTTCCAAATTCGTGGCCAGCTCTCAGTATCCCTTCCATCTTTCGTGTCTCATATACTTTTTTTGAAGGCCTGGTCTTATGTCCTTTTCCCTCCTTCTGGAAGTTTCCACGCTTTTCCACTTTTGGATACTCTCCCTTATTATAACCCTCGATCTTCTCCTTGAGTGATGTACTTTATGACACTGAGGACTTGACTGTGATGCCATGTATATCTGTCTAGTGCTAGCCTGCAGTTTGACAGAAGATGTCTCCCGGTTGCTTTCTCTCCACATTTACATTCATCAGTCATTTGTATGTTCTACCAGACTAAATTGGCTGGTGAAGGCAAAACATCAAATGTAGACTTGATCAGGAAGGATGTTCTTGCTTATTCCCAAGCCTAAAGATCTTTCCATGAGATTCTGTGACTGACCACGTATTCCTCTCATCTCAGGTACTGTCCCTGTTGCACTACATGTACATTTCACCTATTTATTTCTAATTATATATATATATATATACATACACAGGGGTTGCACAAAATAATGGAAACACCTTAAAATTTCAAACAAATTTATTTTGATATGGGATACGACCGCCTTCGCCAGTAATTACAGGTTAAATTCTACGAGGTATGGACTCGTACAGTTTGAATTATTTCCAAAGGAATTTTTTACCAATCTTCAGCTAAAAGTTCTTGTAGTGATGATGGAGGATATCAACTCCTTACTTGTTTTTCTAAAACGCACCATAAATGTTCAATAATATTGAGATTTGGGGACTGTGGTGGCCAGATAAAATGTTCACTAGAATGTTCCTTGTGCCATTCAGTAACATCTTTAGCTGTGTGAATTGGTGCATTATCAACCTGAAAGATTTTATTTCCCTCCAGACTCAGTTCTGCACCCATAGGATGAATTTGATCAGATAAAATGCTTAAATAGTCTTGACTGTTCATTCTGCCATGAAGGGAAATCATTGGGCTGGCAGATTTCCAAGATATAGCCCTCCCCCCCTCCCCCCCAGACTAGACTGTTGAACGGCAGCATAGTCAAGATGGTATGTTTTCTTCTCTTACTCTTTTTTGCACACATCTACAAAATGACTTTCTAAAATGAAATTCCATTATGCAGCTGAGGAGTACATTTTCATTGTACATTCTATGCAGTGTTCTCACTACATTAATAAATGGAGCTTGTACGAAACGTACGTACTGCTATAACCTATTGAATTTTTGTTGCTTTTCTTCAAATTTTATTCACCAAATCTCTTGATTTTGTTTTTGGTGTTTACCCTACCAAATTCTGGTGCCTCAAACATTTTAAGTACCACATTTAATCTTTTGATTAAATCTATATTATTATTATTATTATATATATATATATATATATATATATATATATATATATATATATATATATGTACATACATACTCACACACACACACGTACATGCTATAAATTTATTATATTAAATAATAATTTCTTAGCATTTCATTGTCATTAAATACCAATAAGGACTAGAAAAGTCATAAAGTCAATTGCATTGATCTGGTCTCTCTATAAACAGACAATCTACCAGATGACGAAATATGATTGCATGAAGAACGATTTCTATGATGATAGAATGAAGGCTTAAAAAATAAGTTCTGGAGTCAATTTGTTCAAGTAAAACCATTCAAAGCAGTGCCCCAGCATGGTCACTGTCAAATGATTGAAACAAATGAAAGACAAAAGTCTCCTGGTGAGCTGAAATAATTTTTAATTGATATTATAACTGTAATGATGAGAAAAGTAATTAGTCCTAATAGAAAGAGGTAAGGGAGAGAACTGAAATTTCGGTTGTAGGGGAAGAGTGAGTCTAATCTTTGGTAGCTGTGATGACAACTGTGGATATGTTTCTGTCTTATTAGAACTCCTCAGGGAAGCATGATACATCCAAAGCTCACATGACCTCACATTGACCAATAGATATTGCATTTTGGTGTGATAATAATTCACTATAAAATACCTGTTGCAAATTTTGGCACAAGGTCAGCAATTTTAATAGAGGGATATAGTCAAATATGTCGGCCCCTGAGCTTGACAGGTATTTATTTTTCCCGTCCCCAAAAGGATGAAAGGCAGAGTTGATTTCAGGAACTCAGAACATAAAGAGCCAGAAGAAATACTGCTAGGCATTTTGTCCAGCTCAACAATTCTCTCAACTCACTGCCTTGAGTAAATTTAAATAACAATACTGGAACACTTCTCAAGGTTCTTTCATCATGAAGAATATACATTTAAGTCAAGCCACCATGATTGATGTGGTGAAACTGCCAGGAAAGAAACAAAGCCCCTGGCTGACTAGAATCAATATTGTATCTTTTATTTGTTTCAGTCATTAGACTTGTGGTGATGCCAGGGCACTGCTTTGAAGGGTTTAGTGGAACATATTTCTTAAGTCTGGTATTCTATCAGTCTCTTATTGGCAAACTGCTAAGTTACAGTGGCATAAACTCACACCAATTGTCAAGTGGTAGTGCAGGACAAAAACACACACACATATGTATGTGTATACACACGCACACACATATGACAGCTCCTTTCAGTTTCCATCTATCAAATCCGCTCACGTTGTACTTGTATCTTTGATGATCAACACTTAAGGGAATTAGTTATGAATATACTACATTAGTGAATATCTGTCAATAAGGTATCTGAGAATGGAAAACAAAGAAAGGTGCAATCTAATTAATAGATTGGTCCCATCATATGAAATAAACAGTTTTTAACAGTTTCAACTAAATGCTAATCCAGTAACTTTCAACTTTATCTGGCATCTCACGTGAGGCTGTTGTGGTGCAGGTCGGCTATGACCCAACTGACATTTGGCTTGAAAGTGTTGTTCTTATCATTGTTCCATATCTCTTCAAACAGTTTTTTTTGTATTACATTTTCTGTGGTCTTAGCAAGGTGTGATTATTCAGATGTTTTAGAAAATTGGTAAAAAGGATGATTCCATACCAAATACCTAACAGTATTTCCTACTAACCCTCTACACACTGAGGTGCAGTTTTAAGGGTATGTGAAGGAAAAGCTAGATAAAGTTGTTTGACTAAATAGTTAACAAATGTACTGAATTCAAATCTCTCTGAAATCAACTTAATGTTTCCTTCTCCTGTGGTTGATAAAATATGTACCTATCAAATACTGGGGTTGATGTAACCACTTAGCTTCTTTCACATTACTCCTGCATTATCTCATAGCTTAGAGATTTCAATGATGCGATTGTATGACATTTAACGGTATGTGTGAGAGGCCATATGTGACCTGTTTGAACATAAAACAGGTATAATATTTGGGCTAGATATGGCTGGTTTAAATGTGAAAAGGTTAATCAACTACACACCACCCTAAAATTTCTGACCCTCTGCCAATGTTAGATATTGGAACTCAAGAAAAAAATTATGCAGTATTTAATTCAGTGCCTAAAGCATGTTTGGAGTCAACTTTGCCTTTAATTTTTCAGTAGACTTTAAATAGATAGGTACTACTAGAGTCATTTTCATTGACTTTAGATTTCTAAATAGATAGATACCAGTTTAATCATGTTTATCATCTATACCCCCTCCACCAACAAAGTGTGACCGTCTACCTATGTTAAAAATTATGATTGTCTTATAAGTTCACATATTCATATACTCTGTGTGTTATGGGAACTGATGTGGATGCTGATACTTTGACTAAAGTTCATTGGACTGAAACCATATATTCATTTAGTACAGCACTGAGCAGATATTTCTATTTAAAGATTTTTAGATTGAAATACGCATACTGTTATCAGTACTCACATCTCCCCACATTATACAAATTCCAAAACATTTCAGAGCTTTAGTACATTAGTTTTGCAACCACAAACCAGCACTAGTTCCTCACACTCTAGTATTTAAGTATTGCTTGCATTCTTGTTTCTGTTTGTACCAGGTTTTTAACAATATCCTTCTCATTTTCATCTAGTTCTTTATTTAACAGCTGTTAGTCCACACAACTACCTAATCCAAACAAGTCTGCATATCTGCTAAGTCTACATGGGTATTTAGTGCACACAATGGTTTAGCTCATATACCTGTCTAATCCATGCAGCTATTAAGTCCGCAGAACTGTCAATTCTGTCCATATGTCAGGTTCATCACACTTATTAAGTTCATACATTTGTTGAGTTCACACAGCTGTCAAATTCACTAAGCTTTTTTTCTTCACAGCATTTTTGTGAAATACATGCAACTCTCTAGTCCACACAGATGTCCATGTTTACACTCCTGACATAGTCCACACAGCCATCAAGCCTACACAGCTATCTAGTTCAAAGCAGTCTACACACTTGTCTGCTCCACAAGGTTCTCTCATCTACACTGCTGTCCTGCTCACATTGCACTTAAGTCCACACATCTGTCAAGGTAGACAGGTGATGAGGTTCACTCATCTGTCTCGCTTGTGCAGCTGTGTAGTCCACACTGCTGTCAGTGCCACGTAGCTGTTTACTCCATGCTTCTGTTAATTCTCCGCATGTCAAATCCAATACTGTGTCATCCACACTGCTATTTAGACAATTTCATCCACACAGCTGTTTACTCCATACAGCCTTGTAGTCAACCCTGCTGCCCAATCCATACCGATGTCTAGTTCACTCTTATAGCAAAATTACTCATCTGCCAAATCTACACAACTGTTGCATTTTCTCATTCCTCTGTAATCCATACAGCTATCTATTCCAATGAGTGTTAAGTCCACATAGTGTTTCATCCACATTGATGTTTTGTCCTCATGGCTGTTTAAGTATGAACAGCTGTTGAGTCCACACAGCTACCAAGTCTACACACCTGTTCAATTTAATTATCTCTGTATTCCACACTAATGTATATTCTACACAGCTGTCTTGTGCACATTGTTGCCTAGTTCACATTCTGATTAAAGTCTGTTAGTCTTATCAATTAAATACAATGACCTCATAGATTATTTTATGTTTTGTGCTCCTTGTACTAGAATTGCCAAGATTTTAATAACTAAATATAACTTCTTGTTAATAAATACCCAGGCAATTCTTGAATGGCACATCTAGCCACATTTTTATTGGCTGCTAGATGAAGAAGGGTGGTGCAGTCTTAAAAACAAAGAGTGAAGGTAGAGTGGGTACACACCCAAACCATTAAAACATCTATTTCCTTCATGAAATGAATGTCAATATTAATTTGAAATAACTTTAAAGTATATATTTGCGTCAATTCTATATTTATAGATATATTTATCTAATTATCAACATCTAATTATCTAATTATCTAATTATCAACATCTTTACTAACACAGCTGATAATATTGACACAAGTCAATCAACCCTTAATTATCTATACTGTCATTGCACTCTTACAGTACAGTGTTTATCATAGATTATATTTCATAAATAAATAATAATAATTCTTTCTACCTGTAGGCATAAAGTCTGAAATTTTGTAGGGGAGAGGACTAATCAATTACATCAACCCCGCTATGCTGAACTGGCACATGTTTCATTGACCCCAAAAGGATGAAAGGCAAAAATCAGCCTCAGCGGAATTTATACACAGAGCATAAAGATGGGTGAAATGTGCTAATGATTTTGCCGTCTCAGTAACACTGTTTTCTTTATTAACCACTAAGGGTTCACAAAAATATTGGAGCAATGCATTGTAAGGCTACATAAAGGAGTGTGTGAAAAAGATTGAAAAATCAACAATAAAATAGATTCCAACAATGAATAATTTCCCAAAAGAGAGAGCTTTCCTAGGGCTGCTTATGGAAACTGCACAAACCCCAGTTGCCTTCACCACTAGACCAAATGCCCTCTCCTCATTCTCTTCCTTCTAACTACAGGTACCTGCTTAGAATAGACCCATTCACTCAGCCCATTCTTACCACAGTCAGTTACTTTTCAAAACATTGTTGGAAGGCAGCACTGCCCTCCCCCACTTTCTTTTTCAAGTGAAACTTGAAAAAGTTGATGAAGGATTGGCCAAAGTGGTCAGTATCTGTCTTCAGCTCTTTCAATACGGTGCTCCATACAGCCTCTTTGCTCAGGCTACTAGACACATAAACACTGCCTGCCCTTCCCAGCCAAAGGAAAGTGGTGGACCAATCTTCACAATGGACTCAACCAATGGCTGGAACTGCTCTACAGGTGACAGCAGGTGTTTGACATACACCCGCAAGTCAGTAATGTTTGGACATTGGATGAGAGCATACACAACAGTTTCGTCACTCTGCACGCAAACCTAGCTGATGGCACTTCCATGCTTGTAGAGTTTGTCCCAAACTGGCAATGCTCCCCTGTAGCATGCAGAAGCTTTGACACTTTGCACACATCTCAGTCAGGCTTGACTGATGGCTCATCTATGCCTGTAGAGTTTTTCTCAAACCATTAATTCCATCCAGTAGCACTGCCAGGCCAAGGATTTCTGGAAATTATCTATGGGCTCTAGTGCAAAAGTCCTCCAGCATAGATCACCAGTTGATTCTAATTGATGTCCAGATTCTCCCCAAGAATGTTGTGCTTGCCCACCACTTAACCCCAATAGAACATCAAAGTAGAACTTTCAATGACCACGTTGCCCAACTGGCAGAGGAGCATAAGTACTCTAGGTGCTAAGTGCCCTGCTTCAATCTATGCTTGAGCCAAGGCTGCAGCTCAGGTAAAGAGATGAGCTGCAGAAAAGTGAGCCTGACAGGTAGCAACCATACCTGCTCACTGTCAAGGAAACGCAGGAGATGTCATGGCCTCAGTGCATATCTGGACATCATCAGCTATGGTATGCCCATTCCTGTACTCAGTGGGTGTTGAAACAAATGTTTCTCTTCCATAGCAGAAGAGTAGGTGCTCCAGTTTGGTCAGATATGAACTGGGACAAAGCATAACAGTTAGTGGGCAATATGCAATGGAGGTAATGCATGCATTTGCCTGACCTTTCAAGGGTAGCTTTCTCTCAGCCCATTTCTAGATGGGATTTGCCACCCTGCTCATCACCTTTTCTCAGTTCTTCTCCACCTGGAGTTATGGGCCAAACCAGGCACCAAGCAATTTAACTAATCCATCTGTCCAGTGTCCCATGACATTATTGGATAGCATGGACCTGCCTCTCCAGGCTCACTGACCCACTGACTTTTCTTGGCTAATTTTTGCTCCTGTCATTGCTCATATTGTTTTAGAGTAGTACTGATCATGTCTATGTGCTTGATGTTTGACACTATGATAGTAGCATAGTTCATTTATGCCAACATGATTCTCCCATATCATAGTTTGTGCAGAATCCTCCTCAACTTCTCTAGTTTCCTCTGTAGTGACTCTAGAATTAGTACATACAGAAGAGACAAAAGGGGATAACGTTTACAGACTGAGTGCATAACACTGAATGGCTCTGATAGGTAACCATTCACCTGAACTATCAAGCAGATGTTCCTGTACATTGTGGCAATCCAACTACAGAAGATGGAGCCAAAACTATCCACTGTGAGATTGGTCATCAAATATTGGTGGTCAACCATATCAAAGGTTCTTTATCCACGCTCTCTATGATGTATTGCATGAGATGGAGGTTGTTGCGAGTAGATCTACTAAGGATGGCACATGTTTGCACATCACCAATCAGTCCCTCAATGAGAAGCACCAACACTTTGGCCAAAATTTTGAAATCTGTGTCTAGCACAGTTATGGGCCTAAAATTTTCTGCTTGATCCCCCTTGTTTGGGTCCTTTCTTAACAATGCCTCCTCTACTCAACTCACAGAACTAGGAATTCTCCCATTCTGCTGCCAGTTGTAGTAGACATCTGCTAAGAGGTCTCCAAACAAGTCTGGCATATACAAGTAAAATTTGTAGAGCAGACCATCCAAACCAGGCAGTTTGCTACAGTTCACATCCAGGACCACAAAGTCATCTTCTGGGTCCAAGATCGTCCTTATCTTGAGGTTTAGATATTTTTAGAACAGTGCTGCCATTCCACCCCACCATTCCCAGTTGACATGGAGATGAGTTAATCTCCGGCCACTTGCATTTATACTGTCTATTCTTAGCATGGCCATGTTAGACAAGGGAGAAGGAGAGTGAAAAGAAACGTTTGCCCAATTTCTGTGAGAAAACAGGTGTTTTGTTCTTTGTGCTGGGTGTGGGTATTTTCATGACCAGTTCTTTATATAGCTTTTTGTTTGTTGAATCTAAATTCTTCTACTTGGTTAGGGTAATTTTGTTTTAAAATGGTGTATGTCTGTTGCAAAATTTAGATGTTTTTTATGTGGTAAAATGTTATTGGTTAATGTGATATACTCGTTGCGTGTGATGTTAGTATTTTCATGTAGTTAGTAATGTCTTCTTTTTGTTCATGATTGGGGAAGCGTCCTTATTGTTTGTGCTTGTTTTAATGGTACATGTGATAGTGGTGGTGATGGTTGTGATGAGGATGATAGTGTTGGTGCATCATTGCTTGAAGTCACCTCCCCTATTTGTTCGTATCTCTCAGTCTTTCGAATTGGCATATTTTTGTTTTTTTTTTCATTTCATTGCCTTTGTTACTGTTTGCCATTTGGTGTCCTCCCCTTCACCTTTATTACATGACATGTCTGTATGGTGTGAGTTAGGGAAAGGTATGTCGTGGAGAGGTTTGTGGTGTTGTTTTGTTGATATTGTTATTATTGATTTGAGGTTTCTGTTATTGTTTTTGTTTCTGTTGTCTGTGATGTGGTAGTTGATGTTGGTGTATTTTCTGTTGTTTTAGTTACTTCCACTTTTGTTGTTACTGCTTTAGATGCGGCTGCTGTTACTACTGTTTTGTGGCTGTTAATTTTACTTTTGCTGCTCTTGTGTCTGCCTGCCTCTGTTGGGGCTGTTGCTGCTGTCTTTGCTGTTATTGTTGTTGATGATGCGGTGGTGTTAGCAAAAGAGGTGGTCTCTTTCTTCTTTCCTTTGCTGTGGGCAAAAAGCCTTGGAAAAGTTTTTATTGCCACACAAGTGACACTTTGCACTTCTGGACTTGACAGGTATGTGTAGTTTTGTGCCATCTTGTAGATTAATCTGGTCTGGTACCATTTCCATGCTCGTATTGTCCTTCTGTATGAGCATTTCCATGCTTTGGCCTGACCAATTCTGTTTCTGTAGCCCCTGTAATTGCAAAATACTGGTCTTCTTTTCTAAACCCCTACAGCCATGTTAAATTGGTATGAGGACCAGTTCATGACACATTAAGGTGGTTGTGGAATGCTTTCTGGCCCCATCTTCTGTAGCAAATCCACTTCCACAATTCCAAATCTGATTCCTTGGCTATGTATGTTTTGTCCTCCAGATTAGTCTCAGGCATTTTTCAATCTGCTGGTGTGTTGTCTGTTCTAGTCACTATAGTAATATATACATTTTAGCTCTTTTAAGTGAATAAAAATGTCCTCATTCATTTGACATATCACATCAGTGAAATCGCTAAATCTAGATTTGCAAGTTTTATTTATTTATTTTTTTTTTATTAGCATTACTGGTGTTGTTGGTGGTGGAGGGTGAACTTGCTGATGTGTTGAATGGAGAACTATTTTTTGTCCTGTGATCTCATTTTTGTTGTTTTCATTTTCATTGTTGCTGCTGTGTTTTCATTTGCCTTGTTACTATTTTGGATAGTTTTGTTATGATGCAAAGTGTGGTGGTGGTGGTGGTAATGTTTTGTTTTCACATTCTTTTGTGTTGTTCCCATTATTATATGTACATTGTTAACTCTCCTTGTAAGTAGTGGAAAGAAGATATTTTCATTGGGGCCATCACCTTCCTTGGTTTGAGAAGCCATGTTGTGTTTTCTTTCTTTAAAAGATATGAAATCTACAATTATAAATTTTAAAATTTGTCCTTAAAGGGTGAATTGTTCACAAACCAACTTGCTGGCTTATTTAGTAAACAGTCCAACAAAAATGCAAATACCAAACTGAAACAACAAAACTTATGAACTGTGAACAAGCATCCTCTCCTTCCAAAGACAAATAATAATGATAATAATAATAATAATAATAATAATAATAATAATAATAATGGACTCTCATCAAAGATGATGTATGAGTGTTTAGCTCTTGTCAAAGAACCTGCACAAATGAATTGATCAAATGTAGCACACTTCTTGTATCAAATTAACATTTCCTGAACAGGTGTACAGTGTACCATGCATCAGGTGTCGAGGTGATCACAGAACACTATGAGATGAAGTGTTTTGCTCAAGAACAAAACACACCACTCGGTTTAGGAATTGAAACCAAGATCTTATGATCATAAGTACAACATCCTAAACACTAGGTCATGTGTCCCCACTATAATAATAGTAATAATCCTTTCTACTGAAGGCACAAGTCGACCTCGGCAGAATTTGAACTCAGAACATAGTGACAGGCAAAATACAATTAAGCATTTCATCCAGCATGCTAATGATTCTGCCAGCTCACTGCCTTATATAATAATAATGATAATAATGATGATGATAATAACAATAATAATAATAATAGATACTGGTGTCATACAACTGGCTCATAAAAGCACCCATTACACTCTCAGAGTGGTTGGTGTTAGGAAGGGCATCCAGTTATAGAAACAATGCCAAATCAGACTGGAATCTGGTGCAGTTCCTCAGCTTACCAGCCCTGGTCAAACCATCCAACCCATGCCAGCATGGACAACAGATGTTAAATGATGATAGTGAATGAGTGGATGTGTGGTAAGTAGCTTGCTTACCAACCACATGGTTCCGGGTTCAGTCCCACTGCGTGGCACCTTGGGCAAGTGTCTTCTACTATAGCCTCAGGCCGACCAAAGCCTTGTGAGTGGATTTGGTAGACGGAAACTGAAAGAAGCCTGTCATATATATGTATATGTATATATATGTGTTTGTGTGTCTGTGTTTTTTCCCCCCAACATTGCTTGACAACCGATGCTGGTGTGTTTATGTCCCCGTAACTTGGCGGTTCGGCAGAGGAGACAGATAGAATAAGTACTAGGCTTACAAAGAGTAAGCCCTGGGGTCGATTTTCTCAACTAAAGGCGGTGCCCCAGCATGGCCACAGTCAAATGACTGAAACAAGTAAAAGAGTAAAAGAGTAATAGAAAGACATAAGAAGCTTTATTCTGTCATGAAGAAGAGCAAAAAATTTGCTAGTCAGTTCATGTATTATACCTAGGTTGAACAGCATGATGGAAGTGTAGCAACTGTTGTTGCAAAGAAGGTGAAGTCAGTGGTAAAGCAAAAAGCAATTGACTGATAGGTGGGAACAAAAACCTCTGTATGGCAAAAATGTGACCCATAGCAAACAAGCTGATGCAGACCAGAAGTACACCCATCGGTGGCTACAGAGCTTAGGGCTAAAAACAGAGAGTAAAGGCTTTGTCTTAGCAACTCAAGATCAGAACTTATTGATCCAAAACTACCAAGTCAATGTGATGAAAAATGGAGTAGACCCAAGTGCCAATACTGCAAAGATGAGATTAAAACAGTGGACCACCTAATCTCTGGTTGTAAGGTTTTTGCACCTGTAGAGTATAAATCAAGACATGACAGAGTTGGCCAATATTTACACTGGATAATATATCGGCATTATAAAATCAAAACTGCCAACAAACAGTACAAGCACTATCCTTAGGCTGTAACTGAGGGAGAAAATGTAATGCTTCTTTGGGACTTTCCAGTATATACAGACCAGACCATCATGGCAAATAAACCAAATATTGCTGTGAAAGACCAAACTAATAAAGTCTGTTTATTGATTGACTTGAGCATGCCTTGTGATCATAATATCTAAGCAAAAAAATTTGATAAGCTCAGAAAATATAAAGATTTGCTGATCAGAATCAAAAAGATGTGGCATCTCAAGATAGTTACAATGCGACTGATTGTAGGAGCGCTTAGAATGATCAAAAAAGGAACCGAAAATTATTTGAGCATGATCCCTGAAAGAAGTGCAACAGATTGTCTTAAATGGTATGTCACATGTATTGAGAAGAACATTGTCGCTGTGAATTTTCTTTCCTTTTTCCCTTTAATTTTCTTTGGTTTCTTATTTTTTCTTTTTCTTTTCCTCTGTCTTTCTTCCCCTTTTTCTCTATCACATGACATTGTAAATTAACAATCTGGTGTCTTTATTTTAATGGCCTACCAGTGTATACAGTGAGTTTCTTTGCCCTAGGTGTTCAGAAGACACTCAACAAGAGATGAAAGCAAAATTGAAAGAAGACGATAATGATAATATTAATAATAATAATAATGATGATGATTTCAAATTTTGGCACAAAGCCAGCAATTTGGGGAAGGGGTTAAGTCAATTGTACCATCATACCACCATGAAAAAACAGAAAGAGAAATTTTTCTGCATGATTTAAGGAGTATTTAGCTGTTATTTTTAGCACATCACACGACCACCTGAAACCCTCCTCATTTGCTTGCCATTCTGACATATTGATGTTTTTTAATATCTTTCTCTCCAATGCATTTAAAGGTACTTATTTTGTTGACTAAGAAAGGATGAAAGGCAAAGACAACCTTGGCAGGATTTGAACTCAGAACGTGAAGGTGGATGAAATGCCACTAAGCATTTCGCTTGGTGTGCTAACAATTCTACCAGCTCACCACCTTCATAATGATAATAATAACAATGGTTTCAAATTTTGGCACAAGGCCTACAGTTTCAGGGGGAGTGGTAAATTGATTACATCGACCCTGGTGATCAACTGGATTGCCCACTTGCAATTAAAGGCCCACACATATATTGCCTCTTGTAAACTTCGTTATTTTAGTGAGGCATTGAAAACTGGTTTTATTTTACAAAAGAGCAAATAAGAAATAAGTTCCAAAATTTTAATTTTGCATTTAGTTTTAATTATAAAATTACATCTCTCAACAGCTCAAAGCACTTTTTCAACTTTAGAATACTTACATTTATGTTTACATGTTTTTCATTAAATCAAATCTTTTTCTTTCTTTTCTCAGGATTTTTCATCATTTTGTTAAATACTTGAAATTACTATAGGAGAGTGGGTCAAATTGATAACTGGAACAAAATGAGTAATTAACAATTTCTTGTTATTTTCTCACCACTTGTTTGAAACCATTGCATTGCAAGTGTTGCATCATCTTTGGAAGTAAACATTGGTCACCATAGTTGTTGCAGTTGAGAGTGGCTGTGTGGTAAGTAGCTTGCTTACCAACCACATGGTTCTGGGTTCAGTCACTCTGTGTGGCACCTTGGGCAAGTGTCTTCTACTATAACCTCAGGCCGACCAAAGCCCTTGTAAGTGGATTTGATAAATGGAAACTGAAAGAAGCCATCACACACACACACACACACACATATATATATATATATATGTCTATGTGTGTTTGTGTGTCTATGTTCGTCCCCCCACCATTGCTTGACAACCGATGCTGGTGTGTTTATGCTCCCATAACTTAGCGGTTCAGCAAAACAGACCGATAGGATAAGTACTAGGCTTACAAAGAATAAGTCTTTGGGTCAATTTGTTCAACTAAAAGCAGTGCTCCAGTATGGCCACAGTCAAATGACTGAAACAAGTAAAAGAATAAAAGAATAGTCAAGTAACAGGTGCTTTTTTTTTTCAAGAAAGTTTTCTTCGACTTTAACTCATTTGTAATTGAGGTTGTTAATAAAATATCTAGAAAATTTTTGGTGTTCAACAATCAATATTCTTTTTTTCTCTTGGACTGCACATAAATTTTTTGCCCACGGTAATGTCTAATTTGATCATTTTCAATTTTCAAAAAATGTATAGGTCGGGGCAAAATGAGTAATGACTAATTTCAATAATTTTTTCTCTTTAATTGTATATGTTTCAGGAAGAGAGCCAGGTAGAATTCTGCTTCTAGCACCCCATATAGCCCTTCATAACTTTTTTATTTTTTGGAATTTTCATACCACTATGAAAAAACAAAAAGAGTAATTTTTCTGTGTGATTTAAGGGATATTTAGCTGTTATTTTTAGCACATCTCACGACCACTTGATACCCTCCTCATTTGTTTGTCACTCTGATGTATTGATGTTTTTTAATATCCTTCTCTCCATAAATATATTTAATGGTCTGTTGCTGGGATTTAAGCCAAAAATTTGGACTGAAATAATGTTCTGAATATGTTATAGTGTTTTTAATGCATTTAGAAGTCATTTGCTTGGCCTATGTAGTGAACATTTGTAAAAAATTTTTTTTTTCTCAAAGTCAAAAATACAGTAAATATTACTGCCCTACCACTCTTTACTGGAAACTGGAAAAGCAGACTTTCACAATAGCTATCCCATATATGTTGGAATTTCCCCATTTTTGTCAGAATTTTTTTTTTTTTTTGTTTTTTTTCATGTAATGCCAAGCGATGAAGGAAAGCTTTTTTAAACCCCAAATTTTTTTAATCCATTTCCTAATTTTCTGCCATTTTATCATATTCTATATTTTGAAACATTCATCACTCACATTAAAGAAAAAGAAAATCTTACCCCACTCTTCCCTCCTTTATTGTACTTTTCACAATGAAGGGAAAGTCAAACACTGCAAGTGGATGTGTGAAAAATGAAATTTGAATTTTGAAAAGTTTATTTATAAAGCAATATTTTCAGTCATTTATTTAAACTTTCTCTGCTAACATAGGCACAGGAGTGGCTGTGTGGTAAGTAGCTTTCTTACCAACCACATGGTTCCGGGTTCAGTCCCACTGCGTGGCACCTTGGGCAAGTGTCTTCTACTATAGTCTTGGGCCCACCAAAGCCTTGTGAGTGGATTTGGTAGACGGAAACTGAAAGAAGCCCGTCATGTGTATATATATATATATATATATATATATATATATATATATATATATATATGTATGTATGTGTGTTTGTCCCCCCACCATCGTTTGACAACCGATGCTGGTGTGTTTATGTCCCCGTAACTTAGCGGTTCGGCAAAAGAGACCGATAGAATAAGTACTAGGCTTCCAAAGAATAAGTCCTGGGGTTGATTTGCTCGACTAAAAGGCGGTGCTCCAGTATGGCCGCAGTCGAATGACTGAAACAAGTAAAAGAGTAACTAATCACATTCAATTGCTTGCAATAGATAGGTTTTGAGACTTAAATTTGCTAATTTTCCACTGAACTTGAAGTGCCCTGGACCTCCCATTGTTTAAATCCAATCCTACTGGCATGCTAATAATTCTGCCAGCTCACCTCCTTAATAATAGTAGTAATTATGGTTTCAAATTTTGGCACAAGGCCAGCAAGTTCGAGGGAAGGGATAAGTCAATTACATCAGCTCCAATGTTCAACTGGTACTTATTTTATCAACCCCGAAAGGATGAAAGGCAACGTCGACCTTGGTGGAATTTGGACTCAGAACATAAAGATGGACGAAATGCTGCTAAGCATTTTGCTCAGTGTGCTGACGATTCTGCCAGCTTGCTGCCTTAATAATAATAAGAATAACAATAACAATTGCAATAACAACATTTCTGGCAATAGGCATGTGCCAGAAATTTGGAGGGTAAGTCAATTAAATTACCATTAGTACTTGCCTGGTGTATTATTTTATCAACATCAAAGGATAAACATTGTAAATGATTTATAGCTGTTGGGAAAGGAAGCATTGTCTATCTCTAAAGAAAAAGACCAGTCAGTAGTGAGAGAGTTCCTCTATGATGGTGGGGCCCGACATTTATAATGATTACAAGGGTTCTAGTTGCATGCTGTTCATGTTTAGGGATGGAGTTCGATATTATTTTCTTAAAACAGCTTCATTGTGTGTTTGTACTGTTGAAGAAGACAAAATTGGTATGATCCCATTGAAAGATATTTTCAATATCTCTGTTCATGGAGTTATTGCAGATTTGGTGTGAGGTATTTAGGCTGTGTATGGATGATGTTTGGTTATGGAAGGTTAGAGACAAAATAAATACTTCATCATAGTGTGTTAGATAAACCCTTCAGTGCTGATCTAACACCACATTTAGAGCCACACCCCATTCTGCTAAACATTTTATCTGTATGGACAGTATAGTTAATTCTACATCTCTAAAAGAAATTGGGTGAGATCTAAGAATGATTTAAAATTCTATCCAGTGGTAGGATTATCTCTTAACCCTTTAACATTCAGTTTATTCTGTCAAATATAATGTTTATTTGTTCATATTATTTTGAATTAATCGTGTATTATCTCATAGCTATGAGGTTTTGATTATGTAATTGTTTATTTTAAGATTGACATTGTAGGGTAGGTGTGAGAGGCTTGATCTATTTGGTTTGAACATACAACAGATAGAATATTTTGGCCAGATGTGGATGGTTTAAATGCTAACAGGTTAATCTATTTAATGCCACCAAACCATTGCCCTTTACCATTAATCTGAGCTTTAGAGCTTTTTTTAAAATTTTTTAGACACTTGATTTTTGAGTTTCATTATCTATTTGTCCTTACTTTAGAAGGAAAGAATTAGCAGCAATATCAGCAAGACCAATATTGTTTTTTTCTTTAGTAGAAATTATTCACTTGCTGTGTTTTGGATGCTTATGCATTGAAACTTCTGGTCTGAGCACTGAAGACAGACTTGTTAGTGTTGTTGTTGCTATTGTCATTGTTACTTTTATTGTTGTATGTGCATATTTCACTTTATTATTGTTGTAGCAAATGAGACTTCAGGACCAATTTTGAGACAATGAAAGAACTTCCACTTGGTTATACAGTTTGCTACAAATAACCACCAAATTTCCCTTAAATCACACCCTAGTATCTTCAAAAAAAGATATATTGCATAATGTGGTCCTAGATATCCCTAAAACGAGGTAATAACAACAGTATCAAATTATTTTCAGTATTGTTTTATTATTCTTAATTTGTAAAAAAATTATTAATAAAAATTGTCATTGAGTTTCAGTAAAACACTCAATATTCTCTTTTCTCTTTTTTTTAAAGGGTTTCACTTCATCTTTAATTCTTAACAATGGGGAATTTTTTCACGAAAGCACCAATTGCGAGTAGCCCGGAGTTTGCTAAGTTTGTTGAAAAAACTATTCATGAAAACTGTGTTGTGGTTTTCTCCAAGACCTACTGCCCCCATTGTAACACTGTGAAAACAATATTTGATAATCTTAGAGTAAATTACAAAACTATTGAATTGAACAGACGAGAAGATGGTGAGCAAATCATGTCTGTACTGCAAGAAATTTCCCAAAAGAGAACGGTAAATTCATGAGATTTTTATTATTCATTTCTTTTTCCATACACATCTACATAAAAAGATGTTTCCTTATAATTATCTATATATCTTTGCCCACTAATCCTGGGAATTTCATGGGGCACCTGCTCCATGAATTTAGCTTGCAATCCTAGCAGGCCAAACAACCAAAGCGAGGCTGCATCATTTGTAGGTGACGTAATTAGTGTTGTGAGAGGCTGGAGTAACATCATAACTGATAACACATATACACTATATGTGTGGGGAGAGGGTAATTTCTGATACTAGGGTTTCTGTCTCTGTATGAAATCTGTGTAAAAAGTATGATGCTCCATAAAATGAATTATGGCTATTGTATATTTATATATTCACTGTGGAGGATGGAAAGGTGATTTGTTGCATTGGATGTGTAATACAAATATCTATGGAATTATGTCACTAATTAGTTGAAAGTAACTGGATATTTATTGATGAATGTAGGCAAGATTATTGGACTGGTCAAAACAAGTGTGCTGTTCTGGAGAGTACCTATAGACATTGAGAGGTTAGCTCTCGGTATGCTGGTTTACACAGGTCTCGTGAATTGACATTAAACTAGTGATTTAATGAATGGTAAGGTTGGCTTTGGTTCATTATAAAACAACACATCCATACAAGGGTGAATGGGGCACCACTTGAAGAGTTTGTCTTTGTTATGTATGTAGGGCAAGTCAACTTTGCAGAGGCTAGATTTATATACACCAACTTGTTGGTAATTCCTTACTTGATACACAAGCTCTACTAATCTCCCTCAAGAGGGCAACACACTGTGTAGGGTTTTAAGTAAATGACCAAATAACAGAAAACATGTACCTGTATCATTTAAAAACTGACATATTTGCTAATTAAAACCTTAATCAATAATACAAATTGCCTGGATTTAAATACCAAGGTTGATAAGGAATGTGCTCAGAAAAGAATTTCTTCTCCGTGAAGGTAATGGGATCATCTGAGTTAAGACGATGCTGTAAAATTAGTATTGTGCACTTGTTGAGCCTGTTCCCTTATGCAGCACAGCGATATGGACACTTCTATAAAGCTTCAAAAGGTTTATACAATGATTACATTTGCCTTTTATGTAATATACAAAATCTGGATGGAATTCTGGTTTAAGTACCTCAAATAACTTGTTTATTTTGGGAGAATTTTCAGAAAAGTTTTGTGAATCTGTGTTCTACACACAGGAATTCATATGATTATGCAAGAAAAATACTTTTTTGTGTGATTTATGGGTGATGTGGCTGTTATTTTTAGCATATCTCACAACCACCTTTCTGGTTTCTTTGTTACTGTGACACATATTGATGTTCTTCAATATTTTTCTCTCCATAAAACATTCAATGGAATGATGATGTACCTAAGTCTGGTCTATTGTGGGGATTTAAGCAAAAAATTCAAATTGTCCATATTTTAAGCTCTGATTTGAAAAAGTGTGGAACTTTTAGGATTTATGGTGAGTAGGGAGGGATTAAAAATTTTTTTGTTTTTTAATGTTTTTTTCATAATCATATGAATTCCCATGTGTAGATAACAAATTTGCAAAACTTTTCTGAAAATTCTAAAAAATAAAACAGGTTATGAGTGGTTATATGGGGTACTTAACCCTTTAGTGTTCAAACCGGCCAAAATTAATTCCCCTTTATTTGTTCAAACTAGCCAAATCCTGCTGTATCTGACTTCTCTACAAAATCACTAAAAAAATAAACAAATCACGTTATTGAATTTTCATAGCTTTGAGATAATGTACGATGAAGCCTTCCCTGCCTTTATTCAAGTATAAATACTGTGAAATTGTTTAGACCACATGGTTTTCTTCAATGTTTGAAGAGAAATCTGTACCTTAGTTTTTAATGAAATGATGTCCACAAGTAGCGATTCTGACTTTGAAGGTTTTACTCTTGATGATATAGAAAATATAAATGAAAACAAGAGTATTTTGTCTTCAGACAAATTTGATATTGATATTAGTGAATATTCGTCAGACAAGGAAGATTTTGAGAATGAATGTGATAAAAATGAAAGTGATGAAAATGATATTGTAAACATGGCATCATGGTCAAAGATTACAATACCAATCACTATTCCTGATTTCACAGAAAACACTGGTCCAAAGCACAATTTGCCTCCTGATGCTCAACCATTAGACCTATTTTTATTTTTACCAGAAAGTTTTTTTGAAAATGTTATAGAGGAAACATACAAATATGCGCAACGTATGATTTCTATTCGCGGAAGAAATGATCCACTATGGCAGCCAACTTATGCTGCGGAAATGAGAGCGTTTTTCACAATCAATTTGGTGTTTGGTGTTAAACAGCTTCCTCAACTGTGGAACTACTGGAGTCCTGATATAAGGTATGGTGATCCGTATATCTCAAGTATAATATCAAAGACGAAGTATTCGAAAATATTTCAGTATTTACATTTAACTGATTCTGCTAATGCCCCCAGCAAAAACGACCCAAACTATGATCCTCTGTACAAAGTACAACCTGCAATTGATTTACTCCTTAATGGTTATAAAACTGTATCTACCTGGGAAAAATCTCTATGTAGATGAAGCCATGATAGGCTGTAAGGGCAGAGTACATTTTTGGCAGTACATGGCTGCCATACCCACTAAATGGGGGACCAAGGTATGGGAAGTTTGTGAATCAAACACTGGATATTGTGTAAACTTCGATGTTTACACAGATAAAAAATATAATGGAAACACACCATATGGATTGGGATATGATGTTGTATGGTCTCTTACTGACCCATTTCACCATCAGCACCGACTCCTCTATTTTGACCAATTTTTTTTCTTCAGTGGCTTTGGCAGAAAATCTTGCCTGTGTAAGTACTTACACATGCAGTACTGTTATGGGCACCCGTAAAGGTTTACCCCATGTAATGAAAACAAAATTTTTTCAAAAGTGGTGACATTTTACAAATGCAAAAGGAAAATTTATTAGCTACTGCTTTCAAAGACAAAAGACAGATTTTATTCCTGTCTACTAATGAACAACCTAGTGAATATTTGTTATAACAAATATATGGGTGAGGTTGATAAATCTGACCAATATCAGGCATATTACCTAGTTTGTTGACCAGGGAAGAAATGGTGGAGGTACATTTTGTGGTTTTTAGTTAATTTAACTATAGTTAATTCATATATTGTATATGTAAAAAGCTACAAGGTACCTCCACCACCAAAGGACTACAACCATTTGAAATTTTGGGTTGACATCACATCTCAGTTACATTAGGGCTTTTCTTCTAGAAAGCACAGAACTGGGAGAAAGGCAAAATTAACTGAAGTGGATGTCAACAGAGAAAATATTGACTTTCATAAAGTCGAAAAGATAAATGGAAGAAAAAAAGTTTGCAGACTGTGTTAGCTGCAAAAAAGAAAAACTGCAAAAGGGCATCAGATTGAAACTTTGTATATGTGTTCCTTTTGCGAAGTGCCCTTGTATAAAGGGTGCTTTGGGCAGTTTCATGACAGAAATATGTCATAACTATATTATTTTATTATAAATATGTGAAAGTGAGAAATACATATTAATTTTCAGTATGTTACATACTTGTATTCACCTTTGTCTCACCTGTTAATGAGCTTTTTTTATTAGATACATTCTATTATGTAAATGAATTCATTAAATTGTATAAGAGTACATAGCCAATGGTATTTGGCTAGTAAAAGAGTTTTGTATTTTATTTTCAATGAAAATGTTTGAATGAAATATAGAAAAAGAATAAAATCTTGTACTGATTACACCTGTATCTTAATTAATTCAAATTAATGTACCTCATCTTGAAAAATGTAAAATTGTCAGGATAATTTTAGTAACAAATCAAACAACTAAGATGTATTAAGAATATGAATTTTAGTGTTTATTCATAATGTTATTGTTTTTACACCTGTGAATTAAATTTATCTGCCCATGAAAGTCAAATTTAATGAGAAAGATCAGCTAAAATTACGTAACTATAAACCACTGGCATATAAGCACCCATTTACAAAATTTCAAATCTGTATGTAGAAAATTAACAAAGTTACAAGCAAATATTGTGGACACCCCACTTGAACCTGAATAAATCAAAATTAATGTGAACAGATAAGCATTACATTTGACAAATTAATCTAAACACTAGAGGGTTAAACCAAAATTCCACCCAACATGATAAATAAATTTATAGAGCTTTACTGCTCATCTCACAAATAGTGAGGCAACATAGAATACAATTTGCTGCACAATGCTTTAGAACAAAAATTGAGCTTACATCACCACTGTTGCTTTTTTACCTCTGCTATATCCTTTGTTTCTTTGATCTAGATAGTTGCGTTCCACCTCTACCTGTCTCTCCTCTCATTACATCTACTGTGCCTCTACACATACACATTATATCCAATCTTTTCATTGTAAAACATCATCCCGCCTCAATTTCATCAATTTACAGATGGTCATTGAACATGAAATAAATCAATCTGACCATTATAGGGGCAAATGGGGTCTGTCATAAGCACTGTCCCCATTGTCTTGACTTCATGGGGTGGAGGCTGTCATTAAGCTTCTGTTTTTTTTTTTTTTTTACCTGAGACAGTCATAAACAAAATATTTACAGTTAGCTAGCCTTAGCTACTATTTTCTAAATCAGGGTCTATCTTCCATGCTGTTTACATGACTGTATATGTTTCCTCTAATAATAAAAACTATGAATTATAACTAGTTTATTTATATATTTACTTTTATTTCAGGTTCCTCGTGTATTTGTGAATGGTGACTGTATTGGTGGCTGTGATGATACAAAAGCTCTCTATAAATCAGGAAAACTTCAAGAGAAGATAAATGAATGTTCTGAAATGAAAGAAACATCCTAATATTGTTATTGTTGTCTTTGTTCCCACTCCATCTCATCATGCACTTGGATTTCTGCTGGTTAGCCATTTTTCCTACTGGAATTTTCTCCTTGTGGAGCTACTGTAAAAAAAATTGTATTAGAATTTAAGACTAATTTATCATGAAATGAGAAAAATGAATTGAAAATAATATCTAACTGGTTAAAAAATTGGGACATAAAAAGACACAATTTACATGTCTGTTAAAAAACTGATAAATTATTTATTTTGCACATAATCAAATAAATTTTTCAAAAATCAAGTGGATATTAAAAGTTTTTTCTTTTTTCATACAGTTGTTGTTCTTGTTTCATTCTGAGTAAGCCTTTTGTGCAAGCTCTATCATCAAAAGCATGGGTTGAATGGTTCAACAGAATCCGATAAACCTGAAAACTGCCTCAATCTCAAGTGTTTACTTCAGCATGGGTTTCTATAGCTGGATACCTTTCCTAATATCAACCACTGTTTAAAGTGTATTGGGTCATCTTATGATACTGTCACTCTCAGAACAAGCTTCTTTGATTAAGAAGGGTATAATGGAAAGGAAGGAGGTTTTGAGCCAAGTGTCTTGAGGCTAAAGTGTCATTGAAGAACAGCAACAGATGTCTTGCTGTAGAGAAGATACATGACTACCATGCATTACATAATGGTTGTTAAGAGTTGCTGGAAAGAGAGATAAAGATGGTGGTGATGGGTTATCAGTACATACTCTTAAGATACAAGAAAGTGAATATAAGAGAGGATCAGGTAGGGTGGGTGGGTGGGTAAGATCACAAGAGTGTAAGAAAAGGGGATAAAGGTAAATGCAATGAATGGTGAACAATGGTCGGGGTATAGAGTGGGGTGAAAGAATTAGGTGTGGATCAGGAAAGAGCTATTAAGTAGCAGTGCAGAAAGGGTGGAGAGCAGCAGTATCATAAAATTGTAATAAAATAAGAATGAAGGAGGTGGTGTGGGGGGTGACAGACTTGAAGATCATAGATACATAGTGGTGGATATAGAGACAAATAATGGTGTGGAAAGTGTCAATGACAAATACGAGAGATGTTGAGAATGGTAACAGATATGAGGGGATATTAAAGATGAAGTATAGTAGCTATAACATGAAACTCAGGAGAAAGTAAAAGCTAAATGGTGGCACAGAAAAGGGTAATCAGTGGAAAAGGATTATATATATGTGTGTGTGTAGGGGTGTATTTATGTATATAAATACATACCCACAAGCATCCAGTCCACACTGTAAAGTGGTTGGCATTTATTTGGAAGGGCATCCAGCTGTAAAAAACCATGCCAAAACTGACCTCTCCTGTGATGGTGCCATGTAAAAAGCACTTAGTCCACGCTGCAGAGTGACTGGTATTAAGAAAGGCATCCAGCTGTAAAAAGCCTGCCAAAACAGACACAGTAGCCAGGGTTAGCCTTCTGCTTAGCTGGCTCATGTCAAAGTGTCCAACCCATTCCTGCATGGAAGACAGACGTTATACGATGATGATATATGCATGTATATATATATATCATCATCATCATTTAGTGTCCATGCAGGCATGGGTCAGACAATTTGATACGATCCAGTGGGTTCAAAGACTTTGTGCTCCAATGTTCACTATGGCATAGTTTCTATGCCTGCATGCCCTTCCTAAAGCCAACCACTTTACTGTGAGCAGTGGATGCTTTTATGCCACCAACACTAGTGAAGTCGTCATGTAGCTTGTAAGGTTATGAACCCAGAATAGGGGGTGTTGTATTTATACTTAGAGATAAGGGGTCAGAGCACGGGTTTCCAACCTTTACACTACCAAGGACCCCTTTTATTTAAATTAGTTTTCCCACGGACCCCAAGATATTGAAAGGTCTGTCAGCTTAACAAGCTGATGGACCCCCAGTTATACCTTTGCAGACCACAGGTTGGGAAGCACTGGGTTAGGGTACGAGAGATGAGGCAAGAGCAGATTCTTGTCCAGGAGCTACATGGCTACTCACATTTACAAGAAAGGGTGTGTAGGTAAAGCTGTATATATATATATCTCTGTAAATAATATGTGACAATTATTCGGTAGCCATGATAAAACTCCGAGTTTCGGATGCCGGGGCAGAAACCCATGCTGCCATCTCTTCAGTTATCTGGCCATCAAAGAATGCTATGAAAATGACCATTGAACAAAGGGAAATTACTGTGTGATTGACCGTTATTAAGACAAAAGAGCTATTAGAATGACCGTTAAGTGAGGGGAGAGAGTAAAGGTAAGGGAGTATTGGCATATGTGTGTGTTTCAAGTAAGGGTGGATGAGTATATATATATATAGGAGCATGTACATGGGTGTGTGGGCACGCATGTGTATGTATGGACTGGTGCGATTACTATGGACATTTTTACTCCCTTACTTTCACTCCCTCCCCTCACTTAGCAGTCATTCTAATAGCTCTTTTGTCTTAATAACAGTCAACCACCTGTATTTCAAGTGAGGGTGGATGAGTATATATATATATGGGAGAATATACAAAAAATAACAACAGACGAGGACAGGTGGTGTAAATAACAAAAGTATATATTAGTATGACGCTCGGGAATACGGAAAGTCTTTGACGTTTCGAGCTACGCTCTTCAACAGAAAGAATACGGAGACAAGGAGAAAAACACGGAGAAAAAAAAAAAAAAAAATTGAATAGTGTTCAGTCAACGGTCAATCATAATATATATATATATAGGCGCATGTATGTGGGTATACGGGCACGCATGTGTATGTATGGACTGGTGCGCTTACTACGACCATTTTTACTCCCTCCCCTCACTTAGCGGTCATTCTAATAGCTCTTTCGTCTTAATAACGGTCAATCACACAGTAATTTCCCTTTTTTAACGGTCATTTTCATAGCATTTTTTCAATGGCCAGATAACTGAAGAGATGGCGGCATGAGTTTCCGCCCCGACATCCGAAACTCGGAGTTTTATCATGGCTACCGAATAATTGTCACATATATTTACAGATAAATTCCTCTATTTACATAATATTGAGGTCTCTTTCTTTCTTTTGTTGTCTTACTTTTTCTATCAATATATATATATATACAAAAAGAAGTAAAGGTAATGTTATGCCACTTTGGAATAATCCTTATTATTGTTGTTGATATTATATGCTCCCAGAAACCTATATGGTTAATGTAATATATTTAGAATTATCTAACAGAATCATCATCATCATTTAACGTCCATTGTCCATGGTGGCATGGGCTGGATGGTTTGACCAGGGCTTGTAAGCTGGAAGGCTACACCAGACTCCAGTCTGATTTGACATGCTTTTCTATGGCTGGATGCCCTTCCTAACATCAACCACACTGAGAGTGCAATAGGTGCTTTTTACATGCCACTGGCATGGGTGCCATTTGGGTGACACAAGTATCTGCCATGACAGTGATTTTGCTTGTCTTAATGGGTCTTCTGCTCAAGTACGACATAATGCCAAAGGTCTCCATCATTTCCTCCATGAGGCCCAACACTTGAATGGAACTCAGCCACTTTGCCTCCGTGAGGCTCAACGCTCAAAAGGAACTCAGCCACTTTGCCTCCATGAGGCCCAATGCTCGAATGGTGCTCTTTATATGCCACCGGCATGGGTGCCAGTTACATGACACCAACATCAGCCATGACTATGATTTCACTTGGCTTGATGGGTCTTCTCAAGCACAGCATATAGGATAAATTCTTATCTTATCTCTAAATTCTTATCTTATGAAAATATTATTGGATTTATATATTAATTATTGAATAACCTACTTTATTTACCTGAAAGTAAATTGGGAAATGTTTGGAGTAATCTCTTACTATTTACAAATATATATATATATATATATATATATATATATATATATTATACATCTATATATATTATACATCTATGTGTTTGTCTTCCACCACCATTTGACAATCAGTGTTGGTTTGTTTCTATCCCAGTGGTTTCACAAAAGAGACTAACAGATAAGTATCAGGATTTTTAAAAAATCATGTATCGGGGTCAATTTGTTCAACTAAACAAGTTAAAAGTAAATGATGTATAAGTCATATGATTCATCAAAAAAAAACCCCCATATTTATGGTTGAAAGAAAAAGAGAAGGGTAATGCTGTATTAATACATTGGAAGGGAATATTTAATTGAATTGTGCTTAAAGTATATTTTATTAATGATTGTCTGTAAAACGCATTGGCCCAGGCAAGATTAATTATGCACAATATAATCTATGATGATTTAAAATGTGATCACAAGTAAAATTGAGGTTCTAAATAGTGAATTAAAAAATAATAAATGGGAAGAAATATCAATTTTATAGAAAATTTATAGGCTTATATGTTACTTGACTTAAATGTCATTATCATTACAGGAAAATATGCTAAGCTTGATATTATAATTAATATTAAGATTATTAAAAGCAGTGAGCTGGCAGAGTTATCAAAACACCAGGCAGAATGCTTAGTAGCATTTGTTCTAGCTGAAGCTGCAAAGTGGAATCAAACTGCTCTCACATCAAAGATCCAAAACCACTCATAGCAAAAGCTCACCTCCCTAAGGAATTAACGGCCAAAATCCTTCCGTTCTATTGCTGATATACAGACACTTGGCTAGTCCATCACATTAAGGGATGGATGGTCAAAGTAAAGCTAAATGGACTTGACCATCACATGGCGAACTAAAATGGGTAGCTAAAATTCAAGAGTAATCATGCTTCTGCTACAACTACTCTCTCACCAGAGAATCAATTGTGAGGGTAAGAAATGAAAACCAGAAAAAATGTTGCCAGGAGAAAAAATATACAACAAATGTTAACAAAAATGTACATGAAAAACGAAAAGAGCATAAGCTAATAGTGTCCAATAAAAATGAACAGTACATCAAATATGAAAATATACCCAAAAGTTCATATTGATGGCTGAAAATGTTAATAACAGTTCAAGATAAAGTCTTTAGAAAATTGCTGTTATTTCTAGCAACAGTAAAAATCAAGAAAGCATATAAAAAAAAGGCAATGACAGTAAATTGTGTGTAACAGACAGTCAAAGGTTTTTGAAATTTCAAAATGTATTGTATAGAAGAGTATCAGTGTTTCAAAAGTGAAACCAAACTGCTCTCACATCAAAGATCCAAAATCACTCGTAGCAAAAACTCACCTCCCTAAGGAATTAACAGGCAAAATTCTCCTATTTTATAGTTAGATGTACAGACACCAGGCTAGTCGATCATGCTGAGTGACGGACAGCCCAAGTAAAGCTAAATGGACTTGACCGTCATGTGGTGAACCAAAATGGGTAGCTAAAAGTAAAAAGCCACAATGTAGGTAGCTAAAGTTCAAGAGCAATCATGCTCTGCTACAGCTTCTTTATGCAATGGGGGAGTTCACATGTGTAATTATCTAACCACAATTTAATGGCATCAGTCCTAAGTTGTGGAGTATATTTGAATAGAGGCTCACAATATCATATAATACTATCAACATCTTTTGTTGACTGTTTTCAGGTGGTTTAAAACACCTAAATCATCTCTTATGAACCTTCTGATGTGCTTGAGAAATGGCTTGAGCAGAATATCTAGAAAAAGTTATTCAGATGGTTGGTTTTATATATTGGTCCAGCTATTATTAGTTTTAATTTCAGATAATTTGTTGAGAAAATATTGATGCATATGTTAGTGGCACCTTCACATGATGCTGCATAGAATGCAAACTAAAACACAAGACTACAGACAAACTCCACTCTGTAAATATATATATAAATTTAAGCACTTCATCCGAATATTAAATTTGTATTATTTAATTCACTGTCGGAAGAATTTCTAATAGATAATTCCTTACATGTCTATGTAACATGTAAAACTCTGTGATTCCTATTAGCAAATGAAACATCATCATCATCATCATCATTTAACGTCCGCTTTCCATGCTAGCATGGGTTGGACGATTTGACTGAGGACTGGTGAAACCAGATGGCTACACCAGGCTCCAATCTGATTTGGCAGAGTTTCTACAGCTGGATGCCCTTCCTAACGCCATGTATAATGGTGAATAAATAGTATCAATAATTGTTCCAACTTCCTGTTTTGTTACATAGGCAATCAATTGTTTTGACTCTCAGAAAATGCCATTCGCGACTTGAGGAAAACAAACAAGTAACCTAGAAATCTGAATAATAGGCACAGAAGTGGCTGTGTGGTAAGTAGTTTGCTTACCAGCCACATGGTTCCGGGTTCAGTCCCACTGCATGGTACCTTGGGCAAGTGTCTTCTACTATAGTCTCGGGCTGACCAAAGCCTTGTGAGTGGATTTGGTAGACGGAAACTGAAAGAAGCCCGTCATATATGTATATATATATATATATATATATATATATATATATATATATATATATATATATATATGTATGTCTGTATGTGTGTGTGTGTGTGTATGTTTGTGTGTCTGTGTTTGTCTCCCCAACATCGCTTGACAACTGATGCTGGTGTGTTTACGTCCCCATAACTTAGTGGTTCGGCAAAAGAAACCAATAGAATAAGTACTAGGCTTACAAAGAATAAGTCCTGAGGTCGATTTGCTCGACTAAAGGCGGTGCTGCAGCATGGCTGCAGTCAAATAACTGAAACAAGTAAAAGAGTAAATGAGTAAAGAGAATACTAAAACTCTAGGGATGTTTGATTGCACCCGAAATATCAAAGAAATAGTATAATTTATCTTAATTTTTTTTACATATTTATTTTTATGCTTACCTTCAGCAGTGCAGTACAAATGTTTGTGACATTAGGACCTCTATTTATTGATGAAAACGAGTAAGCACAATTTTTGTTTGTTATTTCTTGACGAAAAAACACGTTGCTTCCATGATGTCAACACATATACACACACATATAATGAATGTCATGGCGTGTCAATCAACACAAACTCACGTCTGCTATCTGTGACATATATACACACATGGCCCTTGCGATCTCTAAGAAAGAAAAAAAAGCATTCACTTTTTGACGTTCACAATATTTTAATCATTTAGAAATATTTTTACCTGAATGTGATTTCAAAAATGTAAGCTGCTCGTACAGTAAGTATTTATATTTTAGCTGTCTTTAAACAGACAATATTTTAATGTTTTTTTTAAAATTATTTTCAAGTTGTTAATTTTTTTATTTGAGAGAGAGAGAGAGAAAGAGAGTGAAGGGGTGTGTTGTCATGTATACGTACATACATCAATACATATGCATACATTTTTTGTATGTATGTGTGTGTGTATGTGAGAGAGAAAGAGAGTGAGTGGATGAACGTGCGTGTTCTCATGTATGTGTAAGTGTCTCTCTCTCTCCCTCTCACACACACACTCGTCCGTTTCATATACATGTTCATACGTCTTTCCCTTTCACTTTAAAACAATAGTAAATAAAAAAAAATTACGGAAATTAACGAACAAAACCAGATGACAGTTTTGAGAGTCAAAATGACAATTCTGAAAGGGAATAGTATTACAAAAATTTTCTGGAGTGCATTCAACGTATCTCAGCACCAAAGATTTGGCTGCTATTTCTAGCACGCCCTGCTACCACGTAACAGCTATTTGTGATAAAGGACCCGAAATACCTGTTACGTGGTAGCAGGGCGTACAAGAAATAGCGGCCAAATCTTTCCTTTTCTGGAGAAAGAAACCGTTTACTCGTGATTTCGATGTCACATTCGTTGAAAGCATGCGAAATAACCTGGAAAAGGAAAAAAAAAATCCATGAAACAAAACTCCGTTACTGAGAAACTCAGACTTTCCAGGTGGCCCAACAGGTCACGGGCATTCTAGTATTTAATTAAAAATAACATTCATTATAAAATGGAATGACATATAAAGGTCAACAGAAATTATGGTCGTGTTTTATTTGCTATCACTGATGTTCTGTGACTATAGTAAACAACATTCCGACTTCGTTTAGGAAATTCAAGTAATCCATAATATTTTTATACATTCCCTAGTTCCTCCGAGAAAAAAAGTTCGCAATTCTCCACTTATTGGTCAAACGATTAAAAACAAGAAGAAAAGCAGTAAAATATATAGCTTATTAAAACTAATTTAGTATTCGTTAAATTTACCAGAAATCATGTTAATTATTTCATTAGATTTATTATTGATAATTTTTTTTTTAATTGCTATTTCGTCAAGTACGGCTTCAGAACGGATAACTAGCTCTATCTCTAAATCACTTCCTCGCAACGAGTAAACAAACATGGCGCAAGTGAACGATTTAAAAAACGGTAAATTCCCTCTTGAATACACTTTAGTTTGTAGAATAGTTTATTTCTGTAGTTTTTCTCACATCGTAATATAACCTATTGCTCACCGTCTAAACGAAGGGGTCTCTAACTCTGAACTTAGTAGAAATAGCAGCCAATTCCTGCAAATCACTCAATACCAATTTTCATTTCTCAGTCATGTGAACACTGTTGCTGTTTAACCACAGGCCAGCCTTCAGTGAATAGAATGGCTGTAATTCTGACTGTGACTATCCTATTTTAAGACAGCATGCTGTGATTTGTGAGAAATTTGGACTTTATTTCTAACAGGCTTAGCGACCGCGTTGAAGATAGCTCGTACCAAACTATCGTATTGCCAATAGCGTTGTGAACTTTTTTTTAATTACTGTAAAGAGTAACATGTCTGTAATGATAATGAAAACATGCTTTCTCAGCTTTTTACTCAATTGTAGTTATTATATAGGTAATCTTCCAGTTTCGAGAGGTTAAAAATGTAAATAAAATACAAGGGAAATAACTGAACGTCTTACCAGTATTATCCGTACTACTTTGTTTATAAATAAATCACGTGATTTGATTGACGTTAACTGTTTATATATAAATCACACACCTGATTGAATATCATAGTTTCTTATGAGAAATTGAAAATGCCTCGTGGAAGACCGGCTGCACAACATCTTATTGTTGCTGAAAACGGAATCCTCACTCGTGAATTAATTTAGAGGAAAAATGGAAAATCTGTGATTTAAGCAGTAGCTCAAGATACAGAATGTTGGAATGGTGTGCGCGTCGTCGACTTATTAGAAATAAGTTTACCTGCGACGACTGTCTAGTACCATGCGGACTTATTACATGTGGTGACAGAATAGATGGAAAAGAATGGTACTGTAAACAATGCTGTTTGTAAAAAGAAAAAAATATTTTAAACTTTTATAAAAAAAAAAAAGGATCTAGTTCAAAACGGGGGCGCCAGTATTTTCTTAACGAAACACTTTGAAACTTGGGACACTGGTAGAATGTGTCATATAAAACATCTTTTTCTCTTAGTCTTCTTAAGAAAAATTATTATATTGCAACTTATTTCATGTTAAAGTTGTCGTATTTCTGTAATTTCAACCAATGACTGACGTCCATTCAGCCGAATACAGTAAGTGCTGACTACGTAAACAAACGATTCTCAAACGATTCTGGCGGTGATAAAATTATTATTTCCTTGTCAAAAAATGGCTGAAGCATATTGGCAGTAGCTAATAAACCTTTCTATTATAGGCACAAGGCCTGGTTTTTGAGGGAAGGGTTAGGGCAAATGTTGTACACATACAGTTCAGGCAGATGTTAACGAAATTATATTAAAAATAAAACGAAGGAAAACGAACACACGTGTGTTGCCTCTCTGAATATTTTTATTATGATCACGAAGGATCGAAAACACAGATGGGTACAATACAGGACAAACAAATAAACAAAATGTGCGAGTTCTATGATTTTTTAAAAATTACGATTGTCTTTTTTTTAAAAAAATGACGATGGTTTTAATATATGCTCATTGCCTTTTTTTTTTTTCCTCTTTCAATTATACAAGCATACATATGCGTATACACACACACATCCATACACATATATATATATATATATATATATATATATATATACATATACATATATATATATATATATATATATATATATATATATATATACATATACATATATATATATATATATATATATATATATATATATATAAAATATACAAGAATAAGGGCAGAGAATCGTCAATTAATAATAGAATTAATAATTAACAATTCTGCCAAGTAGTTCAGTATGAAAAAGACCTTTATCGGTAAGACTATTTATCATTATAAATATACAGGGATTAGCAATTGAGTTGCTTCTCCAACATACTGAAAATTTAGAAATAGCAGTCAAAGAACTACTGATTCCAAACTACAAATTTTCTCCAAAGTGGATGGCGATATTTATGGCACACATAGAACAAAAAACCGGAGGGAAAAGCGTAAACAAGCCAAGCCTTTAGTTAATTGGATACAAATCGTTTCATGGTTAAGTGAATGGAAATTTCACTATTCCAATCTTCAGCCTCAATATTCTGATAAATTTGAAAGTGTCTCTAAAAAAATTCACGGTAATCTTTGGCCATGCGACACCAAAAATCAACGATAAGAAAGGCACTTACGAATTCATCGGCTAGCGAGTTCAGGCACCTCACCCCAAAGAAATCTATTCCATGTGCGTCACAAATAGTCCCGTATGAAAAAAAGTTCCGTGTCGAACTGGATTACGGTTTAGCCATCTAACTTAGAGATATCAAATATAAAATATACAAGAATAAGGGCAGAGAATCGTCAATTAATAATTAACAATTCTGCCAAGTAGTTCAGTATGAAAAAACCTTTATCGGTAAGACTATTTATCATTATAAATATACAGGGATTAGCAATTGAGTTGCTTCTCCAACATACTGAAAATTTAGAAATAGCAGTCAAAGAACTACTGATTCCAAACTACTGAATTTTTTTAGAGACACTTTCAAATTTATCAGAATATTGAGGCTGAAGATTGGAATAGTGAAATTTCCATTCACTTAACCATGAAACGATTCGTATCCAATTAACTAAAGGCTTGGCTTGTTTACGCTTTTCCCTCCGGTTTTTTGTTCTATGTGTGCCATAAATATCGCCATCCACTTTGGAGAAAATTTGTAGTTTGGAATCAGTAGTTCTTTGACTGCTATTTCTAAATTTTCAGTATGTTGGAGAAGCAACTCAATTGCTAATCCCTGTATATTTATATATATATATATATATATATACATACATACACATATACACACATATATATACACCCACACATACATATACATACATACACACACATATCCATCCCTACACATACACACGCATATACTTAAACACGTATATAAAATAACAGAAGGATTGGGTTTTTCAACCCGGCAGCCTATAAGGCCCAGCAGCTTGCCTTTTATTATTTTCGATGATTAGTTTGGGTGACTTACACCCACCTTTTTCACCACTTCCTTCCATCTCTGCTCATATACTCTGGCTGACAGGGTTCTCTTTTCCAGCCCTATTTTGCTCTTCAGATGGTATTTGAAGTAATTCAGCAATCCAGGGCCGGACATGTAGGACCCTGTCCCCAAACATTCCATTCTTGTCCTCCATATGCACTCTTTCAATACTGCTACCGTACAGAAAAAGCAAGCCTCACCTTCCTTTGAGAGTCCAGTTGGCGGTATCATCTTTATCATAGACCCAGCCGACAGCTGTACTCGTCCCAGATGCGACAACACGTGTTCTACATAAATTATCAAGCTGGAGAGCTGCCGACAATGTACAAAAGCATGTAGGACAGTTTCACTGTCCTGCTCGCATCTTGGACATGTCGGTGACACTACTAAACCGTGCCTGGATAACTTCTCGCGAACAGGTAGAGCATTCCTGTAACACAGCCAAGTCAGAGATATTTGGAAATTATCCATGTACTCCGACTTGAAGGTTTTACTAAACAGTGCAGTAAGTTGGTTCTCGTCGAACCCCAGAGCCTCTCCTAGGACGTCATTGTTTTTGCCCTCCACTAGCCTTGTGTAGAACACCGAGGTGGTATTCCCGCAGCCAGCCTTGCCCGTCTTGTGGATAAACCAGAGTGCCTGACGGCACTCCTTCTGCCATAAAGTCAAATTACGTCTTTTAATGAGACCGGGTTTAAATCTTTCCAGCGAGGCCGGTCGCAGCAAGAACTCCTCCGCCAACGGACTCCACACCTTATCACCCTCCAGGTGGCACCAGAGATGTCTCAGCCTCAACGCATGTCTGCGCATCATTAGCCAGGGCATCCCCAAACCACCCTTTAGCGGTTCCTGGCAGCACACGGAGCGCCTCACAAGTGGCTTTCCCCCCCCTCCACAAAAAGCGGAAGAGGAGTCTTACCAGCTTGTTTAGCCAACAATCGGGGCAAGGCACAACAGACAGGCGGTAGGTGATTACAGATGCTATAAACACCTGCACCACCTCCACTCTACCCTTCAAGGACAGAAACCTTTCGGACCACTTCCGAACTATGGCCTCCACCTTGTTCACTACCTCGCTCCAATTCTTCTCCGTCTGGGAGTCTGAACCAAACCAGACTCCAAGCAACTTAACAGGACCATCTGTCCAGTGTCCAACGACACTGGACGATAACGGCTTGTTCCTCCAGGTGCCGAGGCGCAAACCGATGGACTTGTCCTTGTTGACTTTTGCTCCTGCCACCGCTTCGTATCTTCGGAGAGCCTCTTCTACACGAGGTAGTTGTGCTTCTTTAGACACGATGAGAGTGACGTCGTCCACATAAGCAGAAGTGAACTTACCGCATCCAATCTCATTAGGGATGTCACCCAACTTCTCCAGCCTCCGCAACAACGGCTCCAGGGCCAAGACGTACAGGACCGGGGATAGGGGACAGACCGCATGATCGAAAACGGCTCCATTAGGTATCCGTTTATCTGGACGGTGGACTTGATGCCGCTGTACATAGCGGAGATCCACCCGCGAAAGCCTGGGCCCAGCCCAGCTGCTTCGAGGACGGCCCCCAGGTACCGATGGTCTACCCTATCGAAAGCTTTACTTTGGTCTAAGTGGACCAATGCCCCTCCTTTACCGGTTAATTTCCCAACCCTGTCTAAGGTGTAGCGAAGAAGGTGAAGGTTGTCCTGGATCGACCTGCCTGGGATTGCACAGGTTTGTGCCTTCCCGACAAGTTTCTCCGCGACAGCCGTCAACTTTTTAGCTAACACCTTGGCCAAAATCTTTAACTCTACGTTTAGTAGAGTTATGGGCCTGTAATTACTAATGCTATCCCCCTTGCTTGGGTCCTTCTGGATCAGCGTCACAACTCCCCGGCTTACAGAACTGGGAATCCTCCCATTCTGCTGCCAGTTTGTATAGACGCCTGCCAGGACCTCCCCAAACAAGTCCGGCATTAAACGATAGAACTCATAGGGCAGACCATCCAGTCCCGGAGCCTTTTCCACGACGCATCCGGCCAGCACCTCTCTTACCTCCGCGGGAGTGATCGGGCCCTCACAGCATTCCGTCTCATGCGCCGAGAGTCGAGGCCCGCCAGCTAGGAAATCCCTTAAGGGCTCCCCGCGCTCAAGCGGACCGCTCTCCCCGAACACCCGAGCGAAATGCTGGTGAAGTGCCTTTTGCATCTCCTCCTGTCCATAGACCCTGCGCCCCTGCTCGTCAGTTAAAGACTTAATGCAGGACTTCTTGCCCTTCTGACTCTCCACACGACGAGCCCATCTGGCTACGTTGATACCTTCTCGTTTCCCAGCGCGTATTTTAGCTCTGACTCGGCACCCTTCGTGTTTGGCATTGAGGTGTCGGTACAAGACCGTTCTCGCTGCTGTCACTTTGGATGCGGAGCCAGCTTCCATTGCCTCATCTAGACTCTTGACTAAGTCACCCTCTATTCTATTCCTGTCTAAACTTAGCTGATTGCTAAATCTAATGGACTCAAGACGGATGGCTCTCTTGAGGGCGTGCCACCATCTATTATTAATGATGGTGCCACATAATGCCCTCTGCACTAACTCCTTAATCTGGGTACGAAAAGCTAAACAAGTCAAAATAGACTTGTTCATTTTCCAATACCCGGGTCCCTGTTTATGACACTTATCTATATGTACCTCACACGTCACAAGTTTATGATCCGAGTAAGGCACAATACAAAAATGTGGACAGCTAAAACTATTCTTATCTCTTTCCCTAACAAAAATTCTGTCTATGTACGATCTGAGTGAGCCGTCGTTATTACTCCACGTCCACTGTGGAACGCTCGGCTCATCCAGTCGGAAGCGGTCTACTAGATTAAAACTCTAGTAGACCCTTGAGGCAAGGATTCCCTTTCCTATCGGTGGAGCCCACACTATCGACGCGCGCATCGAGAATAGTGTTGAAGTCCCCTAGCAAAACTATGGTTTTAGACGTCAATAAAAAGTACTCCAGGTTCCGAAAAAAACCCGACTGCCCTTGTCCGTTAGGAGCATAGGCAGCCACCAACCTGAAGGACTGCTTACTTTCATGTGTCACATCTAGGACGACCAGCCTACCTTCTGGGTCCAGAAAGACAGTACGAATCTGTAACTCCAAGTCCTCCTTAAAAAGAACCACCATGCCTGCACCTCCCCTCCGGCTCGGCGAAATAAATTTCTCGTAGCCATTGAGGAGGGGCGAGAACGCCCCAGGTCCTTCCAACTTGGACTCGGTGATCACAGCCACATCTATTCTATGTGAAATGAGGTCGTCCAGAAAACAAGCTTGTTTCCATTTCGACCTCATTCCACGCACATTTAAACTACCCAACTTAATCATCGGAAAAAATAAGGGTAAAAGTAAACACTTACGGTTGTGAGAGGGAGCATGGCACTTTTTGTTTGCCATCCTCCCCTACTCCTTCCGCTTCTACTGGGCCCTTTTTCGGGGTTGCCACCGGGCTCTGGGTTGGGGTGGCTGCCGGGCTGACAATCAATCTGCCTTCCTTGACGTCATTGGAGACGTCTATAATAAATTTATTTAAAACATGTTCTTGAAATAGTCTTTCTTTAAAATCCTCTTCGGCCACCCTCGCGTAGCGGTATTTATCATCCTCCATACCACTTTTGAAGAACTTTATGCGAGGGTGGGCCTTTGTGTATTTCACCACCTTCTCGTTCTTCATGTTTATGGCTACTATCCTGTCGTTTTTTTTACAACCTTTCAACACAGGGTTAGGGGGGGGTCTTAAAATTCTGCCCTATGAGTGTTGTACCAGCGGGATAGGTGTGGGAGGTTTTTTTTTTTCCTCTGTCTGCAAGTTTGCAGCTTTTTTTTTTGTGTGTTTGGGGAGGGGAGTCTGGAGTGGATTGCGTCTTCCTTTTGTTTGTAACAGTTTTAAATGTCGTTTGTGTTGGTTCGTTTTCCTCCTCCGTCACCATTTTCTCAGACGTACTCACGCTTACTCGCTCCTGCTGCTTTCCACTTTCTTCCGTCTTCCTGCTTTCCACTGCAACTGTGACTGTTGACTCTCTTCTTCCCTCGTCCACTTTCGCGGGAGCGTCGCCACTCGCTTTAATGGTGTTTTGTTTATTTTTTGTGCAAGCTGAGCGAACGTGACCCTTCTGTCCACACTTGAAACATCTGGGTCTCCGTCCCTCAACTGACACGCGAATGGTATGTCCCTCCCCCACAGACACCCTGTTGGGCAAATTTTCCAAAGTATTGTTCTCCGCTTGGACAATCATCTCAAGCGCCTGACCTTTCCAACCGGTTGCTTTCCTTCTCCTTGTGCTTAAAATTTCTATATTTTCTTCCACGTCGAAGATTACGGCCGCTGCCGCCCACATTACGTCATACCTAAATGGTATGTCTTCTACAGTTACACGTGCTGTTCGTTTTCCCATGTAAGTGGGCAGCAGCATAATTAGGTCTGTTTTCAAGGTTTCTGTCGAAACCTCCTTTGCCACTTCCGCCGACTCGAAGTGAACTTCGATAGTTGCACTTCTTGTACCGCGGTTTACGTGAATGACTTTGGACCAAATTGGCGCCAAACACAGCTCCACCAGTTCATTACGCGCCTCTGCAATTTTTTTTTCCTTAATGTTGAATACCTTGTATACCACAATTTTTTCCTTAATTGCGTTGACTGCCTCGGGTGGTGGAATTAGCTTCGTTTCACCATCCACCTTTTGTACATATTTCCGGTATGTATACAGACTTTCTTTTGACATTTTTATTTCAATGGAGTCACCTCCAACGGCCTGTGCAAAACTTGGTTTTCCTTTGGAAACACTTTTACGTACACTTTCTTCCTCCATGGGGAGGACACTTTCCGCTACAATTAGAGTAGCCATATTTGTCAAAAGACAAAAGCACAAATAAAATTTTTACAGGGAATTTTTCGCCCCGTAGGGCGAAAATAACTGTATACCAACAGTTATTTAAACAGTTATTCAATACAAAGAGTTAGACAGACACGAACTCACACCGCAACAGCAAACAAAATCTCGATGGAAAAATTAATATATCCTCCTTAGCACAAGAAAAAGACATGTGTTGTCTCTCTGCAAAATGTCAGAAGTAATGGAGATTAAATACGCTTTACACCACTTAAACTGCCAAAGGAGTAACTGTAAACAGCTGAATACTTGTCAGTGATTGGTTGAAATTATTGAAATAAGACAATTTTTTACATGAAATAACTTTGAATACAAAAATTTTTTTCTGTTCTATAACACAAAATAGATAAGTATACGAAGTTTGAAAGTCTTTCGGTACCAAAAACACTACATAAAACATATATCAAAACTGGTGCCCCCGTTTTGAACTAGATCCAAAAAAAAAATTCCATCGCATGCTGTTTTAGAGAAAAAGTAGTACGGATAATACTGGTAAGTCGTTCAGTTATTTCCCTTGAATATTTTTATTTATTTCTTTTACCTCTCGAAACTGGAAGATTACCATTATATAAATATCATGGCGTTTTATATGCAATTACTTTTATAATATAGTGGCCCAGACTACTTGCAGTTGAAAGTACAGAAACCCATACTATACACACCAACAGTAACATTGTGTTTTTCCTTCTTTGAAGAGAAAAATTCCAAAAGTATCAAATAGCTTTGATACATATTTGCGTCTCCAAAGTTCATGGGAAGTTGCTATTTCATGATTCTTCACACTGTGGTATATCTTAATAAAATGGTCCAAGTACTATTGGGATTCTTTTATTTTGTTCTACAAGAGATGTGAAGGTTTTCATGGACTTTGAAACAAGGCATCGAGTCAGTAATGAAACTATAGACTCTTGCTCATCTGGATACCTGATGTTTGCATATGTTGGATTGCTGTTTAGGAGTTCTTGGTCTACAACATGAACTACAAGTGGTTTATTTTGTTGCTTCTTGTGAACTTCCTTAGTGCTGGTCTGGGAGTCATTAGTTGTTCCACTGTCACTCTCCCCATAAAATTCACTATCCTCTTGTGAATTTCCATGGGAAGACCAGCATTGGAATGCAAAGAAACGTTTATGAGTTGTATTTGTTGTACAGAACAGTGATGTATGGAAATGTAGCACCTCAAAAGGCACCTGTTTTCAGTGTATCTCTGACATTACATTATTCAAAAGCAGAACAGACTACCTTCCATATGGTCAACCTTTCTACATGTCCATTCATTGTAGAGGTGATATGAAGTAGTGGGAGAGATATTCCTTCACTTCCTTAGACATGAAGCAAGTCAGTGTATATAATATAATAGTATAATTTTGCATTAGCTGAGCAGGAAATCCAGACATCTGATCGCTGTTGGTGCATACAAACTGGGACATAAAAATGCAAAATGAAAACATGAATATTCAAGAACTATTATGAGTAAATATGAATTACACAAAACAGTTGGCAAAATTTCCTTGAAGGCCATATTAAGCTGTTCCATAGGCTTTATTGCTTTGGTAAGAGTTCCTTCTTGTGGGTGATAGAACTGAGATTTTAGTTCAGTACAAACCATATGAGAACCACAAGCTTTTCTCATGTGTAGAAACGGAAAGATTCCTAATAAAATGCAGTTGCCGAGTTACTCCTAGGTGACATAGACCATTGTGGATGTCAGCAAATGTGGAGGAAATAAAACTGAATTAATGAGTAATTGTGTCTAGGATCATGTTCATCTAACCAGGACAATACTTCATTCTGAAGCTAAATGGTACAAGTTCCTGACTCCATTCCTGAATCTTCATATGTCTTTTCTTTTAACTTTCAAACATAACAGATATGAAGGCACATGGCTCAGTGGTTAGAGTGTTGAACTCACTATCATGAGTAGTGAGTTTGATTCCTGGACTGGGTTGTGTGTTGTGTTCTTGAGCAAGACACTTTATTTCACATTGCTCCAGTTCACTCAGCTGTAGAAATGAGTTGTGATGTCACTGGTGCCAAGCTATATTGGCTTTGCCTTTCCCTTGGATAACGTTGGTGACATGGAGAGGGAAGGCTGGTATGCATGGGTGACTGCTGGTCTTTCATAAATAATCTTGCCCAGACTTGTGCCTCAGAGGGAAACTTTCTACGTGCAATCCTGTGATCATTCATGACTGAAGGGAGTCTTTATTAAACATAACAGCCACTAACCTCTGATCAGTCACCTGACAAAAGTGGCACCATGCTAGATGATGGTTAAAATTCTCACATTCTTCTATGTACTCAAAAATTTTGCACTGAATTTATTTATTCTGTTCTGATGGTCTTCAATGTAATTCATAAAGCTGGTTCATTAATGTTGGCATAATTGCAGCATTTGGTAAGCTGTAGCCAGTTTCTAAGCACTTAGGTCTCCATGTCTAAAATTGATTTGAATAAATTGTAGTGATCATGAAAACTTAATGGCTGCTTTTTAATCCTTATTCAACTCATTTACTTACAGTCCTGAATATCATGGCATTGTAAATACTATTGCCATTGGTTTCACATGAAAGCTTGGAAACCCATACATATACACACTAATTAATTACATATGATGCCCTTCCTGGTTGGCGTTAGGAAGGGCATCCAGCTGTAGAAACTCTGCCAAATTTAGATTGGAGCCTGGTGTTGCCATCCGGTTTCACCAGTCCTCAGTCAAATCGTCCAACCCATGCTAGCATGGAAAGCGGACGTTAAACGATGATGATGATGATGAAGGGGGTACCCAAAAGAAACCAGAATTTTGCATTATTATTTTATTCACTTATTTTTGTATGTTTACGCTTTTATCGCCTTCAAAGTATTTGCCATTTGAAGCAATATTTTGGTCTAGATCTGTTTTCCACTGTTTGAAGCAGTCCTGGAACTCTGCAAAGTGATGCCTTTTAATGCCTCCATTATTTTTTTGTTCACCTTATCCACATCTGCAAAACGTTTTCTATTCAGAACTTTTTTCATTTGCGGGAACAAAAAAAATTGTAGGGAGCAAGATCAAGTGAATAGGGAGAGTGGGTAAGTGGGGTTACGCTTCAGTCGTGGCTGCTTTTGATCTTCCATGAATAAGCAAGGCACAAATTTTACTGCAACTCTTTCCATTCCTAATTCCTCACTCAAAATTCGTTGGCAGGAGCTCCTGAACACACCAGTCACATCAATAAGTTTGTCAGTTGTTTGGCAACGGTCCTCTAAGGTCAGTTGATATATTTCCATGATGTTTTCGTTCATAGAGAGAGTTGACAGTTGCCCTGAACAAGGTTGGTCTTGAAGGGACAAATGACCATTCCTAAAACGTGAAAACTATTCATAAACTTGCATTTTGCTCATGGTAGCGTCCTTGTAAACTGTTTGAAGCATGACAACTGCCATTTTCCCCAGCAGAAAACAGAATTTCATGGAAGCATGCTGTTTCTTCATCTCAGCCATCACAAAAATCAACAAACAAGGGAGACGCACCACATGGCAGTATGACTCCACATGATGAAGCTGGTCAGCAGACTGATGCTTGAGGGTTGCATCAAATGATTTCTAGTAGTGAAAGCCTGAACTACAACTGGTTTGTCCCACAGAGAACATTTCCTGTTACTTTTGGTTACCTCCTCATATATCTATTGTCCTTTCCTTCATCTTTTGCCCTCTCTCTTTCTATTTCTCTCTATGTATGTATTTATATAATTCTTCTGTTAACTTAATTGACAGTGAACAAGAGTTAGCATAATGGAAAGGCAAATTAAAAAAAAAAAATAATTAGCAATGCAAGAATGGGTATTAGACTTGATGTGTCATCTAGTTTAGCAGAGCCCACTATACTTGGTCTATATTCTTAGTCAGAGGACAATTTTCATTTCTCTTCTCACCATTCTTAAGACACCATAGAAAAGAGTTGTGAGTGCACTTCTCCCCCACTTTTCACAAAGCAATAGAAAAATGAACATAGAGTAAAATAAGAAACATTGTTTTGTATTTAGAATAATATCTTCCTTTCTATGTTTATTATTAAGTAATAAGTATATAATATACCAAGTTAAATTTGAAACTTTATCATTGTTTATTATTTCTGTTGATTTTACTAGCTATTTCTGAAAGTTTGGAGAGAAAAGGTGTCCTGAACAAGGTGAAAGCTCAGATACGTGCTGAGATGTTCCATGTACTAGATGAACATTCAGAAGGAAAACCTCCAATATGTAATGAAAACCTCATTATCAATGAATTGATCTTAGAATATCTCCAGTATAACAAATACAAACACACTTCTTCAGTTCTTATGGCAGGTGAATGTGCATTCATTTCTATTTGTTTGTTTTTCATGATCATTATATTTGTGTGGAGGTTAACAAACCTCCTAGTCTTAAGGTGATAGGGCTAAGATATCTTCTGGTCCTTTTGTAGTAGGGCTTATATACTGCCTGATCCCTTCATGGAAAGGCTAACATATCTGATCCTTTGACTGTATTGTTGACTCATCATCTAGTCCTTGGGTGGTTGGGCTAACATGCCTCCTGGTCTTTGGAAGGTGGGGTTTACACAGTACTAATTAGTCCTTGGATAGTAGAAAACTTACAGCATCATGATACTTGGGTGGCAGAACTAACATACCAGCTGGTCCTTGAGTAGTCAGGTTAACACACCATCTGGACTTTAAGTCGTAAGAATGATGTGCTACTTGGTCCCTTGGGTAATGAAGCTAACACACCACCTGGGTTTAGGGTGGTAGGGCTAACATGTTTCCTAGTCTTTGAATGTTAAAAAATATTATGAACATATATCATTATCATCACATACATTTCTTCCATACTGGCATTAGTTAAATGGTGCTTTGGCAATATTGTACTTTAGTGGGGGTCATTATGGCTATGACAACATTATTCTCTCTTGTCAAAAGTGAATTAACAATAAAAATGTATTCAACTGCATCTATTGAGGGTTTTTTTTTGTTTTATTTTTTGGAGAATGACCTTCCAAATATATATTTAATCCTCATCTTCATCCTTTTAACATTTGCTTTTCCATGCTTACATGGAGAGAGTGTTTTATAGCCAGATGCTTTTCCTGTTGTTAACCCTTACTTGTTTCCAAGTAAGGTACTGTTTCCCTTAGTCCTTTGAACAACAAACAACATTATGGCTTGACATATTTTCACTGTTATATATATGGTGCTATTGTTTTTATGCAGTACACAAACATCAAGACAGTGAGAAGACACAAACTCACACATGTACATATCTCTTGTAATAAACTTTGTTTTGTTTGTGTGTGTGTGTGTGAGACTGGCCTTCGTGCTGATGGCACGTAAAAGCACCTACTACACTCTCGGAGTGGTTGGCGTTAGGAAGGGCATACAGCTGTAGAAACTCTGCCAAATCAGATTGGAACCTGGTGTAGCCATCTGGTTCACCAGTCCTCAGTCAAATTGTCCAACCCATGCTAGCATGGAAAGCGGACGTTAAACGATGATGATGATATATATATATATATATATATACATACATACATACATACATACATACATATATATATCTAGTACAGAGAGGTAACAAGGTAACACTATAGTAGGATGGTGAGAGGGGGTGCTATGCTAAGAGAAATAAAGCTAAGTTAGGAGGAATGAACAGGTAGAAGGAAGTGATACTTGAGAAGTTAGCAATTAGCGATGGGGGAACCAAAAGCTAAGAATGAAAGATGACAGACTTGAACAATGAAGAGAAAAATGATGGAAAATGTAGAAAAATGACAAAATGAAAAATTGAAAACGAACAGATGATGAGAAGCAGAGGTCGTGTGAAAGGTTTTGATATATTTATTTCTTTATTGCCCACAAGGGGCTAAACATAGAGGGGACAGACAGAAAGATTAAGTCGATTACATCGAATCCCCCCAGTGCGTAATTGGTACTTTTTTAATCAACCCCAAAAGGATGGAAAGCAAAGTTGACCTCAGTGGAAGTTGAACTCAGAACGTAACGGCAGACGAAATACTGCTAAGCATTTCACCCACCGTGCTAACGACTCTGCCAGCTTGCCACCCTTATATATTAATATATATATATATATATATATTACATGAACAATGAACGCTGAAGAGGCCTTTGAAAATCCTCTTTTGAAAATCCCAGAAAGTTTTTTTTTTTCAAAAGTTCAGAATGTCTCACAGTTTTTTGAGAGGTAGATAGATAGATAGATACATACATACATACATACATACATACATAGAGGGGATCTACTGGTGGTGTGTGGTCTGATTATAGCCTTGTTGCTAATTCTTGGGTTAATGAGTTAAGTAAGAGATTTCCCAAAAAATACTTTATATCTGTGTGTGTGTGTGATCATATTTTCCAAACCTATTGAATTGAGAACTGGAAAAGATTCTTGAATGACTGCTTCATATTTTATAACAAAAGTAAGGAGGACCTTTCAAGATTCCTTAAATTAATAAAAAGCATTCATGAATTGATTCAGTTCACCATGGAAAGGAATTTCCTTTTCTGGACATTCTAATAACTATAAAAGATGAGATTTTTGCAACCAGTTTCTATTGCAGGGACACAGACATGCACCAACATTTAGATTTTAGATCCTGTCACCCTTCCCATCCAAAAAGGAACATGCCGTTCAATATCCTTTCTACTATAAGTACAAGGCCTGAAATTTGAGGGGAGGGGGGGGTTAATCAATTACATTGACCCCAGTGTGTAACTGGTATTCATTTAATTGATCCTGAAAGAATGAAAGGCAAAGTCAACCTCAGCAGAATTTGAACTCAGTGTGTGAAGACAGACAAAATACTGCTAAGCATTCTGCCTGGAGTGCTTATGATTCTGTCAGTTTGCTGCCTTAACATACCATCCAATATGGCAAGACGTATATGCTCCATAGTTACAGATACCAGTAGATGGGAGAAACAACTGGTAGAACTAAATATGTTCCTTTGAAAACAGAAACATCTCAAAAAGTTAATAAATCATATCATAACCAAAGCAAAAGAATTCCTGATTTATACCTTATGGAGAACACTCATGCTAAAGGTGAAAATGAAAATACTAATATAAATATTCTATTGTAGTCACCCATAATCTTAGGAACCACAATGTCCTACATTCTGCCAAATAATACCTCCCAATTCTACGTCAATCATCAAATCTCTGACACATAATTTTAAAAAATCACAAGTCATCAACATCCAAAGACATATACCAAATCAAATAACTTCTAAGAAAGGCAAGGTTTATGCTGGAGAAAGAAATTATACAAGTAACAAACTCTAGAAGCCCTTGTTGTGGGACATGTGAAATAATTGAGTAAGGAACAACCAAAAGACTCAAGAATGGGAAGGAATTGAAAGTGGATGCAAACATGAATTGCAAAACAAAAAACCTCATCTACTGCATTACATGCCCCCTGTAGTGTGATGAAGATTACATTGGAGAAACAGGGACAAAACTAACCAGTCTTGTAAATGTGCATAAGAAATGTTCCATGTAGTAAACATTCAGACATTTGTACAAATGGAAGATTGAAAATATTCTTTTACAAAATGAAAGATGAAAATTATCAACCACAAAAGGCAAAAGAATACTTTATAAAAATTCTAAATCTGAAACTAAACTAGAAATAGCTGCACCATTACAAAAAATCAACTTTCTCCTGATGCATCAGCCTAGAGTGCATGTGTTTGAAAAGTTGTAAAAGAAAAGCAATGAACACTTCAGTCATTGTTTTCACCAATTGAAGACCTTGACTGCCCTTGGTGAAAACAATGATTAAAGTGTTCATCAAATAAACTAATGAACGTGGAATAGTAACATGACCTAGTTTCTAGGCAGCAGATTCTTCCCTTGACCAGTAGGGTTAAAAAGTCAGTTTTGAACTATTTTTAGAAAAACATCCAACACACAGTTAAACAAAAGAACTAAAGGCTTATCATTCAGTCAGAATAAATTCTCCATTCAAGAGAAGTGAAAAAAATAGCAGTTAGATATGCCCAGAAGAGACCATTGTTTTATAATATCATAATGCACTTTAAAGGTGCAAATATGGACAATAACAATTGGCTGAAATGTAACATAGGCGAAAAAAATGTAAGAACTTATTAATTGACTGCACCTATGATTAAAAAATGATTATTCTATGTTTTCTATAAACTATTAAATATTTCTCCTATATTGAAAAGAATGAAGTCTCCATAGAGACAACTGGACTTTCAGAAGTGAAAAATACTAAAATGGTAAAACAAACCAACCAAGAACATTAGTAGCGCTTGATAACATATCCCTACAATCAATCAATAATAGAGCTTGAATAACATATTCCTACAAAAAAAAAAACTTCTTTATAAAATAAAGGGTTTTTTTTTTATACAGACCTATACACACACACACACGTGGATACATAAATGTACACCTGTGTGTACCCATGCATACACATACATACGTGTATGTATAGATATATGCTGATATATGACATACTACGACGAAGTCTCCAAGATGCAGATAAGATAGAGATTTTTATTTATTTACGGACTCAAACATCTCATACCTTCGCGCTTTAGTCTGCCCTCTATTATTTATCTTGTTTCTCTCCATGAAATTCAGTTGTTGTCTTAAATTCATACTTATTCATTTTCTAAGCTTCCTAAATTCATGCTACGTTATATTCTATTCACCTAGAATTCATTGCTCTTTTAAAAATTACGATTTATGCATTGTTGTCTCTCAAATATTTAAAATCTACAATTAAGAGCCCTATCTACTCGCTGACGGTACCTACCCACCCCTACCCATTTTCCTTTATTCAAAAATTCTTATCGCTCCTTAAAATTATGGCTTTTAAGTGTTGATCTCTCAGCCCAAGAATTACAGCGTGATGTGCTGCTTGACTGGTCCCCCCCCCTCTCTCTCTCTTCATATATATATATATATATATATATGATGATGATGATGATCTTTTCTCCCGCCATGCCTCTGTCTACCCCTCCATCCTCTCTCTCTCTCTCTCTCTCTCTCTCTCTCTCTCTCGTAGTTTTTCCTTAAGGTCTTCAGGTTCTGGCTATATATAAATGAGAAATCCATTCTAAATTATCTCAATCCCTTCTCCGCTGACATACTACGACGAAGTCTCCAAGATGCAGATAAGATAGAGATTTTTATTTATTTACGGCCTCAAACATCTCATACCTTCGCGCTTTAGTCTGCCCTCTATTATTTATCTTGTTTCTCTCCATGAAATTCAATTGAATTCAGTTGTTGTCTTAAATTCATACTTATTCATTTTCTAAGCTTCCTAAATTCATGCTACGTTATATTCTATTCACCTAGAATTCATTGCTCTTTTAAAAATTACGATTTATGCATTGTTGTCTCTCAAATATTTAAAATCTACAATTAAGAGCCCTATCTAAAATCTACAATTAAGAGCCCTATCTAAAATCTACAATTAAGAGCCCTATCTACTCGCTGACGGTAACCCGCCCTCCCACCCCCTCCACCGGAAGTGCATTCCTCTGTCATCCTGTCATCCTCGGCTGTCTCCCGGAACCCATCTAGTGGCCTTGGCCATCCTCTCCCCTACCTTTGGGTAGCGCATTAAGTTTGAGAAATGTTTGCAGGTTGTAGGTACTGTTTTGCTTATGAATTCTTCCAATTGCAAGTTTTCTTTTCAGGTACACGACACTGCTTTTCCCCTTCCCAGGCTACAGGCCCACACCCCCAACACCCATACTGTTAGGATTGGCACTCTCAACGTCGGCATGCTGAAAGGTAGATCTGGTGAAATTGTTGAGATGCTTGAACGGAGACGCGTAGATATGTGCTGCATCCAGGAAGTAAGATGGAGAGGAGGTTCTGCGAGGTTCCTCACAGGCAAAGAACACAGGTACAAGATTTTCTGGGCAGGGAACACTGACGGGGTCGGGGGCGTAGGAATACTTCTAGCGGAGAAATGGGTGGATAAGGTAATCGAGGTCGTTAGAGTAAGTGACAGAGTACTTAAGATCAGACTAGTGCTTCATCATAGATTAGCTACTGTCATCTCAGCCTATGCACCTCAACCGGGGCTACCAGATGGTCTGAAAGACCAATTCTATGACACCCTCTTGCAAACTACCTCGTCGACGAGTGACAGGGACCTTCTCTTTGTGGCTGGAGACTTCAACGGTCATGTCGGACGTCGTGCTGGAGGCTTCCATGGCATACATGGAGGCTATGGCTTCGGTTCCCGCAACGAGGAGGGAACCAGACTGCTGGAGTTCTGTGATGCAACCGATCTTATGGTCTGCAATACCAACTTCAGGAAACCTGCCAGTCACCTAGTCACCTACCGCTCCGGCAGACACTCTAGCCAAATCGACTACATCCTCGCCAGAAATAGGGAAAGAGGGCGGCTTATAAATGCCAAAACCTACCCTGGCGAAGAATGTACCCCACAACATAGATTAGTAGTTAGCGAGTTTGGGATCAAGGCAAAATGGGTGCCCAGAATTAGACAGGCTTGGAGGAGAAGGGTGTGGAAGCTTAAAGACCCTGCAAACGGACAGAGACTTAGAGACAAGTTACTTGAAGCATTTAACGAAATAGAAGGGGATATAGCATCATACAACGTGGAAGACAATTGGAGATTTCTGTGGGACAACCTGTTGAAAGCCACTGACCAGACTTGTGGGTGGTGTAAGGTCCCCTCCCGACCCAGAGTAACGTGGTTGTGGAACAAGGAGGTAGACAGGGCTATTAGACAAAAGAAACAGGCTTGGAAGGACTGGAAGAACGGTGGTAGCAGGGAATTGTACCAATGTGCCAGAAGGGAGGCTAGGTGACAGGTTTATTTAGCCAGAGGGGAAGCAGATAAGGAAAGATTTGCCAATGTTCTGCGCCGTGAGGACCAAAGACTCGAGGTATTTCGTGTTGCAAGACAGTGTAGGAGAGAGAATAGTGATGTTGTAGGAGAGAAATGTGTTCGCATGGATGATGGTACGCTTGCATTAAATGAGGATGCAAAGAAAGAGGTCTGGAGATGTCACTACGATAGATTGCTTAATAAAGAGAATGAATGGGAGAAAGAGAGCCTGCCGTATGTCGACCCAATAGAGGGACCAGCTATCCAAGTTGATAGTACCAGGGTAGATAAAGCAATTAAGAGTATGAAGACCGGGAAAGCCCCCGGCCCATCAGGAATCACTGCAGAGATGCTCAAAATATCTGGCAGTGTTGGCTATAGCCTAGTCACCCGTATTACGAACCAGGTGATACACGAAGGAGTTATACCCAATGACTGGTGTAGCAGCATCATAGTCAACTGCTACAAAGGTAAAGGTGACGCTTTAGATACAAATAATTACAGAGGCATCAAGCTGTTAGATCAGGTTATGAAAGTTACAGAGAGGGTCATAGCCCAACTAATTAGGGAGCGGATCAATTTAGATGAGATGCAGTTTGGGTTCGTGCAGGTAAAAGCACTACTGATGCCTTATTTCTAGTGAGACAGTTGCAGGAGAAATACCTAGCTAAGGATAAACCTCTGTACCTGGCTTTCGTTGACATGGAGAAAGCCTTTGACAGGGTCCCCCGATCCCTTATCTGGTGGTCAATGAGGAAACTTGGGATAGAAGAATGGTTAGTGAGAGCTGTGCGAGCCATGAACAGAGATGCTGCCAGTAAGGTGAGGGTTGGAAATGAGTACAGCAATGAATTCCGGGTAGAGGTAGGGGTCCACCAAGGTTCCGTCCTCAGCCCCCTCTTATTTATCATAGTCCTCCAGGCAATCACAGAGGAGTTCAAGACAGGTTGCCCCTGGGAGCTCCTCTATGCTGATGACCTTGCCCTAATTGCGGAGTCACTATCAGAACTAGAGGAGAAGTTTCAGGTGTGGAAGCAAGGTCTAGAATTGAAGGGCCTTAGAGTCAACCTAGCTAAAACCAAAATCCTAATAAGTAGGAAGGTAGATAAAACACAAACCCCTTCAGGTAGATGGCCCTGCTCAGTATGTAGAAAAGGAGTAGGTAGTAACTCTATAAGATGTACCCGGTGCAAGCTATGGACACATAAGAGGTGCAGCAACATCAAAGGCAGGTTAACTAGCAAGTTAGTTTTTGTTTGTGGCAGATGTTCAGGTGCAATAAAGACTGTAAACAAACAGGAAACAACTTCTATCTCATTCCAGGGTGAAAAACTAGAGGTAGTCGATAGCTTCCGCTATCTGGGCGACCAAGTTAGTAGTGGGGGTGGGTGCGCTGAAAGTGTAGCTGCTAGAATAAGAATAGCCTGGGCAAAGTTTAGAGAGCTCTTACCCCTGCTGGCGACAAAGGGACTCTCACTCAGAGTAAAAGGCAGACTGTATGATGCATGCGTACGAACAACCATGCTACATGGCAGTGAAACATGGGCTGTAACTGCTGAGGACATACGTAAGCTCGCAAGGAATGAAGCCAGTATGCTCCGTTGGATGTGTAATGTCAATGTGAATACCCATCAGAGTGTAAGTATCCTGAGAGAAAAGCTGAACATAAGAAGCATCAGTTGTGGCGTGCAAGAGAGACGATTGCGCTGGTATGGACATGTGGTGAGAATGGATGAGGATAGCTGCGTGAAAAAGTGCCACACCCTAACAGTTGAGGGAACCCGTGGAAGAGGTAGGCCCAGGAAGACCTGGGCTGAGGTGGTGAGGCAAGACCTTCGTACATTGGGCCTCACCGAGGCGATGACTACTGACCGAGACCTTTGGAAATGTGCTGTGCGTGAGAAGACCCGGCAAGCCAAGTAAGATCGTTGCCAGTGCCCCTGGACTGGTTCTTGTGCGGGTGGCACATGAGATGCCCCATTTTGAGCGTGGCCGTTGCTAGTACCGCCTGACTGGCTCCCGTATGATTTTCGAGCGAGATCGTTGCCAGTGCCCCTGGACTGGCTTGTGCGGGTGGCACATAAAAGACACCATTTTGAGCGTGGCCGTTTTCGTGCGGGTGACACGTAAAAGCACCCACTACACTCTCTGAGTGGTTGGCGTTAGGAAGGGCATCCAGCTGTAGAAACTCTGCTAAATCAGACTGGAGCCTGGTGTTGCCATCCGGTTTCACCAGTCCTCAGTCAAATCGTCCAACCCATGCTAGCATGGAAAGCGGACGTTAAACGATGATGATGATGATGATGATGATATAAATGGGGACACATACACACACATTGTCATAAGACATATATACAGAAGGATAAGTGAGCTGAGAACTTCATTGATAAGGAAATAAATAAATAAAATATAACTTTTCATCAGGTTAGAGTAGAGTGAATTATAGCACATGTGAATGAAATGAATAATAGATACTGTAATAAATGATAGAATAAATTAAATAAATAAAATATTAGGTAAAGAAATTTGGAAAGATAATATGAATTTAGTTTAACTAGTGTTTAATTGCAACAGGTGTTAAGAAAATTATAAGCCAGGAAACGCTTGATATTAGTTATTTAATAATTGTGCTGTAACTGGATAGGTATTACACAAGCTATATGCCAGGTGAGGTGTAGCACTATGAACCCTGACAACAGAGTGGCTATCACTAAACACACCTGTCAGCAATGGAATGCTGTTAAACCATTGACAAATTGTGGTGAAAAATTTGTCTGAAATACAAATCAAACGTTAAGTTCTGTGTAAAGTAATATCTAACAATGACTTGTCACAACAGAAAAAAACATCCCCCAAAAACTTGTAATGACATACATAGTAAAGTTCTTATTTGAAGAAGGTTCCCCACCCGAAACATCAAGAACTCTAATCCTCTCATAGTATACAAACTTATGTCTATTCTATTAAAAGGACAATATTGCTTTCCAGAATATTCCTTTTTGAACATAAATATAGGCACAGTCATGTCTACTTCTCAACCACATTGTTCCAGGTTGACTCCCACTGCATAGCATCTTGAGCAAGTGTCTTCTATCATAGCCCTGGGCTAACCAAAGCCTTTTGAGTGGATTTGGCAAATGGAAACTGAAAGAAGCCTGTTGTATGTGTATGTCACCACCACTTGACAAGTGATGTTGGTGTATTTATGTTTCATAACTTAGCGGTTTGGCAAAGAGATCAATAGAATAAGTACCAGCCTTAAAAAGAAAATAAGTACTGGGATTGATTAGTTTGACTAAAATTCCTCAAGGCAGTACCCCAGCATGGCCACAGTTTAATGACTGAAACAAGTAAAAGATAGAGTAAAATAGAATTTATGAATAAGTTTTACATTTTGAAAATAAGAAATTAAATAGAATGATTAAGATAAAAAGAAATCAGTATTTATTTATCCCAAGTTTAGGTTATAAATTGAAGAGACAAATGAAGGTACAATGGTGTTTGTTTATCTCTAGTTGTTCACCTGCTTCATTGTAAATATAATTAGTATTGATATTTCATTAATGTTATTTGTTATAATCATTCTTACAGAGGCTGGTCAGTCTGAAACTCGTTTAGACAGAGAATTTATCAAGAATGAACTCAACATGGCTGAAGATTTAGAGACCAGCAGTGTGTAAGTCTTTGTATACCCCTCCTATTTAACTATTGTTTTTGTGTTGTTAAGTTGGTGGAAGGTGACAATTTTTGTTAATATGTTAATCTTGTAGATACAATTTAGGATGTTTATGTGCATGTGATAGCATATCTATCTATGACATGTGAATTATACTCTGGTAGCAATCAGTCCACAAGTCTGCAGGCCTGTAGTACTTCAGTGTTGGTAAATCCTGAGTTATGTATAACCTGAAACTGATCAGGGCTGAAGTATTGGGCTTAAAGAAGAAAACTAGTATTTGGCATACATACACACACATGGACACACACTCATATATATATATATTGTTTTTGTATTTGGTTTGCAAAACTCTTGATGTAAATTTGAGTGCTAAGGCAGGGCCTTCCCAATATATGTATGTGTGTGTGTGTGTGTGTGTGTGTATATATATATATATATATATATATATATATCTAATATATAAAATAGAGATGTATGTGTAATCGCTTATCACGGGAAAACGGCTTCACCATTTACTTCCATACTTGTGATGCATGAATAATTTGACTTGGATAAATGTTAAGCTCTTCATTTGATTTTTTTTTATTAAAAATAAATAATATTGCTTTATATTTAAGATTCACTTCCTTAAAAAGGTTCCTCAATGTCGACTTCCGGTAGCCATAGTTTTTTTTTTTTCACTTTAACTTCAATCGTTACTGTTCTCACTAAAAGTTTACTCACATTTACTGATGTAAGTAATTTCATAATTTACTAACAGAAGTACGGTTTTGTGTTTTCCTGTTGCTGAGGTTTTTTTTTTTTCCTGGTATCTTCGATACTGGCTCTCTGGTTCACTGAGTGACAAATTTCGCTTCAACCTGTACAATACTTTATTTTTCGTTAAAATTTCTTATTGACTTTCTGCCTGTCGTATTAAGAAACATAATTTCTGTTACCAAGTTATTTTCATTGTTTACTATCTTCTACACTCGTGTATTTCTGTATACATATATAACCATGCCTAGAAGGAAAATGTCAAATTTGTCTATAAAATCAAGGTCAGCCAAAAGAACGTGTCTGACCAGAAAAAGAGAGACAGCTGCAGAAAGGGAAGCACACCAAGAAAAGAACACACTGTGCACTACAAAAGCCAGAGCATCTGAAAGTGATGAACAGAGGTATGCATGGCTGACAAGGAATAGGATCTCCACTGCAGAACGAAGAGCAGTTGCAACAGCTCAGAGAAGCAACTTCTATGAAGCAGCTTTCAATTATGATCCAGCAGTTCTCATACACATGCACACATACACACTCACACACAAAGATGTATGCATATTTATGCATGTACGTATACATAACAAACCCCTCTCTCTCAATCTCTCTCTCTCTCTCTCTCTGTCACACACACACACACACACATCCATTTCATCTGATGTGTAGTACTCTGTGTGTGTGTGTGTGCGTGCGTGCGTGCGTGCGTGCATAGGGGGTTCCACAATCGCCATTTGTTTCAATTACTCTTGTGAGGATATTCAAGTAAATAATTTTTTTCATTTAATCTCCATTTTAATTTTCGTAAAAGTTTCCAAGTACCAATAAGCAACAATTTCATTCCCGGGCAATGCCGGGTGGCTCTGCTAGTATATATATATGAGACTGAATAATAAGTAAGCAACATTTTGAAACATTTAATTCATCAAAATATATTTCAACAATGCAGAAATTTTATTCATCAAAGTAAGTACCATTACAATCAACACATTTTTGCCAACGAGTTACAAATTTGTTTATTCTGGTAACATAAAAATCTGGAGTTCTAAAACTGATGAAATCTCTGAATGCACTTTCAGCATCGGTTTCATTTTTTAACTCCTCTTGCAGGAAACCATCAAGGTGCTTGAAAAAGTGATAGTTGGTAGGAGAAAGGTCTGGGAAATAAGCTGAGTGGGGAAAAATTTGTAACCAAGTTCCCACAACTTCTCGAGCATCATAAGTGAAACATCTGGTCAAGCATTGTCATGAAGAATGATTGACCAGTCTGGGACAGAGGAGTAGCAGTTTTTCATTCATTTTGGCAATTTCATGGCAGTATGTTTCTGCAGTAATAGTTTTTCCTGGTTTTAAGAAGTTATAGTGGATGAGTCCAGCAGTACATCATCAAACAGTCACTATACCTTCTTTTTGAAGAGCTCAGGTTTAGGGAAGGTTTTTGGTACTTCATTTTTTCCAACCACTGCAAAGAACGTCTTTTATTATAGTACAGAATCCACTTTACTTTGCAAGTTACAATCTGGTTACAGAGAAGAAGCGATGAGCAAATTTCATATGTGCTCATTTTCTGATTTTCATTCAAATCATGTGGTACCCATTTGTCAAGCATTTTTGATTTTGCAATCACATGCAAATAGTTGCAGGCAGTTTTCTAACTAACTTGAAGTTCTTTTGTCAGTTCTTGAGTGATTTTACATAGATCTTTCTCAATGACGGTCTTTAATTGACTGTCATCGTTGACAGATGGGCGTCCACTATGCTCACGATCTTCAAGGCTCAGGTCTCCACTGCAAAATCATTTAAGCCATTTTTGAGCTGACCACTCACTGGTCATTCCCTCACCAAACGTTTCGTTGATATCGCAAGCAGTTTCAGCTGCTTTACATCCTTTTTTGAAGTTGAATAGCAAAATTGCTCAAATATCGCGTTTTGACAGTTCCATTTCAGATGATTGTAACAATAGTGAAAAAAATATCAATGTTAATTTAATGATACATTTAGGCAAGTTTATGTCTGTATTATCAGACAATTGTAAAAATCTGTTTTAAAAAATCCCCAAAAAAGTCCAGTACAAATTCTTCATGGTTCAAAATGTTGCTTACTTTAATCAACCTGATATATATAGGTGTTTTGTTTTTTCAGTCAGTTTCTTTAGATATACTTTCTTAAGCAGTTTCAGTGCCATGCAGGGATTGAGCATAAGCAAACTTTAGGTTAGTTAAAATATATTTGTGATATATTTATAAATTTCAGCTGCACTAAGTAGATATGTTTTACACTTTTTACCATAAGAAAGAATTTTTTCTTCACAGTACTTCTTTCGAGTGTGGGGCCTCACAGAGGCAATGACCGAGACCTGGCATTATGTCATGCTTGAGAAAAAGACCCATCAAGCCAAGTAAAATCACAGTTGTGGCAGATACTGGTGTCACGCAAATGACATTCATGCCAGTGGCATGTAAAAGCACTCATTACACTCTCAGAGTGGTTGGCATTAGGAAGTGCATCCAGCTGTAGAAACCATGCCAAATCAGACTGGAATCTGGTGCAGCCTTCCAGCTTGCCAGGCCTGGTCAAACCATCCAACTCATGACAGCATGGACAATGGACATTAAATGATGATGATGAGTAACTGCAGTGATCTTGCATTTAGAAGTTGAAATATGTCACAAACATATTTTCACTAACCTAAACTTCGCATATATATATATATATATATATATATATATATATATATATATATATATATATACATACATACATATTTATAAATATTAATTATTAGCAATAAAAGCTGTATTAATACCAAAAGGTAATCTTCATATCCATCTAAACATAGATGCCTTATTAGAACACCAAATACTTATAGGTTCTTGGTATATAAAAGTACATACCTTATAGCAGATGAGAATCATGTCATCGGTGCCCATATCATGTGGTTTTGGTTTGCTGGAAGTGTTGGTCTCTGCATGCCAGTCAAATAAATCTTGCATATGTACTGGTCACTATGTGCCAGTCCAGTCTCACATTTATATGTGCGTGTGTGTATATATATACATAAATAATGTGATTTTTTTTTATATTTCTTTTATTTTTCAAAATTAAGATAGACAAAGTTCTTTTTTAATCTGAAATATACTCTCCTTCATTTTCTATAATGCTTTTCCATCTATCTGGTAGACTTGCAAGGCACCTCTTCTAAAATTCACTTGTCTGTCATGAAAAATACTCCTCCAGTGCTGTTCTGACCTTGTCTACAGAATTCTTATTTTTTCTATCCAAATGATTTTGAAGACTGTGGAATAAATGATAATCAGATATGGCAATGTTCGACAAATATGCTGGGTGGGGGTACATCGTTTCCCATTTAAACTGCTCCAGCCTTTGGAATGTCGTCATTACTGTATTTGGCTGAGCATTATCCTGATGGAAGAACACCTTTCGTCTTGAAACCAAAGATGGTCATTTTTCTTCTAGCACTGACTTAAGCCAGTCAAGCTATTCACAGAAGATCTCCTTTGTTATCATTTGGTCTGGGTTCAAAAGTTCAAAGTGGACTTAACCTTTCATATCCCACCAAATAGATAACAACACCTTACGTGGGTGAAAATATTCTTCAGCCTGGGGTGCCAGTGTTTCTCCTTTCCCGACCCATTGTCATTTTTAAAGAGAACCCATTTCTCACCACCAGGCGCTATTCAGTCCAAAAAAAGTTCATTTGTGAGATGTGACAGCAAAGAAGAGCACACGTTCACTCTTTGCATGCGATGAGACTTGGAAAGTTTGTGTGGAATACATTGACCCAATTTGCTGACTTTTCCGATGACACACAGGTGTTGATGAATGTTTGAATGACCAAATCCAAGCCTCTCTGCTTGTGCCTCAACAGTTATGATACAATTTTGTTCCACCAGAGTTTGCAGGACATCTTTGTCAAGCTCTATGAATCTTCCAAGACAAGGCTCATCTTCTAGGCTGTAGTTTCCTGCTCGGAATTTCTGGAACCACCGTTGATACTGGCTTACACTTTTGTCCATTCCCCATATACTGCGTTAATATTCTTTGCACTTTCCATTGCATTGTTGCCTTTATTGAACTCATAAAGCAAATATGCCAAATATGCTCTTTTGTCACTTCCATTATAGCTTTGAAAAAAAAATAGCTGTTAAAATCGAACTGCACTCTTCAAAATTTTCACTAAGAATAAGGACAAGACAAAATTACTACCTGCTTTTATAGCAAGTTGATGCAGGTAGTTTATCCTGTCCCCTTCTGATTTTAAGTTCATGCAATTGAAAAAAAAAACATTATTTATGGGATGACCCAATATATATATATATATATACATATATATATATATATATATATATATATATATATATATATATATATATATATATATATATATATGTATATATATATATATATGTATATGTATGTAAGTATGTATGTATATTGTATATATCTAAAATGTATGCATATTAACAGATATGCATAATCCATATATGATATATATGTAAGGTCTATATATGCTATTTATGTGAGTGTTTGTGTGTTTAATGTATATATGGTATGTAAGGCAGTGAGGGTAAGCTGGCAGAATCATTACCACAGGAGTCATATTTGGTGGAGTTGATCGAATTGTGTAAATTGACCTCGGTGATTCTCTTGTACTCTCTCAACCGTAAACTGCTGTGGTGGTAGTTTAGTTTCAGCTTACATTCAGCAGATCTATGATGAAAAACATTTCAAATTTGACCCACTTTTTTCATATATCTAGGAATACATTAATTAATGTGTTCCTTGTTTTTTATACTGTAGGTTATAGGCTCTCTAAGATTTGAATTGAGAAAATCAAGCAAAGGAACTTTTATATATTTTGTTCTGTCGTATAACATTGTTTAACTGAGAAGAGAAAAATATCATTGCAGAATTATTAAACTGTATTTTCTCCATTCTTTTTTTTTTCCAGCCCGTTGTTGTATTCTTTAGTGAATTTCTTCCTGCAACAAAATGCTGGCAGCAAAACCAAAGTCACTAAGAAAGAAACTTGGTAATAACATTTCAGAACTGTATGTGTTTCATGGTAAATGTTTGTGCAATAACAGGCTTGTCTACAGTTTGCAATGAGAACTACTATGCAGTTTTTTCATGAAAAGGAATCTACATGTGTGTGTTTTATTACAATACTGAGTCCAGCAAAAATCATTCCAAAGACAAGAGGTCTAACCATGTTTCTTCAAGCATGTAATGTCACTCACATCATCATAATTTTTTTACTGCTTTTTATGCTTGCATGGGTTGGACAGGAACCTTTCAAAATAAATAGCAACATGTCATTAGCTGCATTCCTTTGTCCTTTGTGATGTTTGCCATCCTGTAATCACTTTTCATTACTTCTGTCCATATCTCTCCCTTCTACAGCTTTTCTCCATTTGTATCTACTGGAAATTCTTTACCCATATCTTTACCCATATCATCCATAGACATGACATGTTCATATCAGTTCAGTTGTTTCTGTTACACACTACATCTCATTCCTCTTGAACCTAGTTTTTCTCTCAATCTATCTGTGCCACATCACTAACGCTTACTAATATGACACATTTCGCAGAGCATGCTTTCTACATTTCTTTCCAGCTTTTGAACATATTGTGTGTGTGTATTTGTGTGTGTGTGTGTGTGTGTGTGAGAGAGAGAGAGAGAGAGAGAGAGAATGAGTGAGTGTATTTGTTTAGACAAATATCTATAGATGAACAGACAGCCACAGTAGGTACTGCTCTGCTAAGAGAAACTGAAGCAAAACTTTCCAGGTGCAGATTGATGCCATAGAATTATGTGTGTATGTGTGCATGTATGTGGGAGAAGGGAAGGAACATATCTGCTGGAATTCTGTGATGCAAATGACTTGATGATCTACCACAGGAATTTTAGGATATTAGCCATCCACTTGATTACCTATCAATATGGTAGGTGCACAAGCAAGATTAACTACATTTTCTCCAGAATATGAGATGGACAGGTGCTTGTAAATGCAATCTTTCTTTAGTGAAAAATGTACAATCCAACATAAGTGAGTAGTTAGTGACTTCAAACTCAGAGCTACAAGGACTCAGAAAAACAAACCTGTCTAGAAAAGGAAGATATGGAAGCTTAAAGACCCAGTAAATAGTCAGAAAGTTAGAGAAATTGAGTGGAAGCATTTGACATAGAGAACAATTGAAATTTGCTACAGGACAAACTACTGAAGGCTACAGACCAAACCTGAGGCTGATGCAAAGTTTTGGCCAGACCAAAGTTGGTGTGGTGGTGCAACAGTGAAGTAGACAGAGCTATAAAAGTGTAAAGACAGGCTTGGAAAGACTGGAAAACTAGAAATGACAGAGAATTTTATGAGGTAGCCAGAAGAGTAGTGTGGGAGAAAGGTTTACACAGCAAAGGGAGAAGCAGAAAGTAGGAAATTTGTTTGTTCAACATGAGGATCAGAGATATGAGATATTTTGGTTTGCAAGACAATGTATCAGAGAAAATCAGGATATTGTGAGTGAGAAGTGTATGTGAAAAGATAATCCACTGTCCATACTCACCTTTTTTTAACTTGAGAGTTTGTTCTGGCACCCCTTCCAAAGATCAAGTTTCATCACCTTGTCCCATGTCTTCCTGGGTCTACCTCTATCACTGTTTCCCTCTACAGTCAGAGATCGGCACTTCTTTACATGTCCTCATCCATGCACATCACATGACCATATAGCTCAGTTGTTTCTCTTGCACACTACATCTGATACTTCTTATGCCCAACTTTTCTCTCAAGATGCATACACTCTGTGGTACATGCACACTGACATTGCACATCCAGCGAAGCATACTGGCTTCGTTTCTTTCAAGCCTATGCATGTCCTTGGTTGTCACAGCCCATGTGTCACTGCTGTGTTGCATTGCTGTTCACACACAGGTATCATACAATGTCTTTCACTCTAGGGAGAGGCCCTTTGTTGCCAGCAGAGGTAGGAACTATCTGAACTTGGCCCAGCTTATTCTTATTCTCACAACTACACTCTCAGAGCATCCACCTCCGCTACTAACTTCATCACCTAGATAATGGAAGCTATCTACTACCTCTAGCTTACCCCACTAGCAGTTGATGGAGTCTATTTTCTGCACATTTTCAGTGTTTATTGTACCTGTGCATCTTCCACACACAAAAGCTATTTTCGCTGTTAAACTTCCTCTGATATTGCTGCATCTCTTATGTGTCCATAGCTTACACCAGGTGTGTATTTTATTATTATTCTGCAGTCAGTCATTGCGACTATGATTGTTTATGGCTTTGGCATGACTTGATAAGCTTTCTCGATACTGGTTGGTTTTTCATTTGGGTTTGCCATTTATTATGATCGGTTCCTTTCCACCATGCTCATTTTTGCAGTATCTTTGAATCTCAGTCTAGGTATTCCCTGGTTTCTTTTCCCCCTTGCATAATTGAGAGTAAAGGATTTGTCTGGAGTATTTGTTGTTGTCCATCCTGTGTATGTGGCCAACCAACAAAAATTTCTGTCAATGAGGATTTCTATCATAGTAGACAAGCCTGAAAATGGAACATTTGGTGCTATTCAAGAACACTTACTTGGTAATTAAAATACAAATAAAGTGAATCAAGTACCACTTCTAGCCACTTTGGATAGGCAATTTCCACACCTCATTCTCATTTCAAGCCAGAGTTTTAGTGGTACACCAATCTAAGCACTCATTGTACATACTTATTAATATATTTCAATAGATGTATACTACTTGCATCTCCTCTATATGTGTCTGTGTGCACATACACATGCATGCACACAAGTGTGTGTGTATGTAGACTGTTGCTATCATTATTAAGGTGTTGGGCTGGCAATTAGAGTGTCAGAAAAATTCCTTTTTGGCAGAATCATTGCAGTATCAGAAAAAATCCCTTTTGGGATTTTGGACAGCTTGGTTCCACAGTCTGTTTTGGCTTGGTTTCTACATACAGCTGGATGCCTTTCCTAACACCAACCACTTTACAGAGCACACTGGGTGCTTTTTATGTGGACCCAGTGCTTTTTACATGGCACCAGTACCCACACCAATGCATTTTTGTGGCATTTTGGTTTTCAATTGTTGTGGTGGGTGGGTCTTGTTGAGTTCGGCAAAGCATCACATACCTTGATCCATGTCAGTCTATAAATCACAAGAATAAACAATAATAGTCACTGGATTGCATCTTTAGGAATCCTGCTTTGCTTATGGCCAATTTTATGGAGGATACTTTGGAGTTGCAAGTCTTAGCATTTTGAGATCAGCCTTCAATACTTCATCCCATATCTTTCTGGATCTTACTCTTCCACAACTTCCCACCACTTTAAGTGATCAGCATGTTTTTATGCAATCCACATCCATCTGCATCACATGACCAAACTATTATTATTATTATTATTATTATTATTAAGGCACAGGGCTAGAAATCTTGAGGGGAGGTGATTAGTCAATGTGTTGGCCTCAGTATATAACTGATATTTTATTATATTGACCTTCAAAATGATGAAAGACACAGTTGATTCTGCCAAGGTCAACTTGCTAGACTTTGGTGGGAGGGGATCATCAAAGTAAAGTACTAGTCAAGTACTGTGCTTTATAGTTTTAATTGATCCCCTCTTCTCAACTACTGGCCTTGTGCTTACATTGGAAACTATTGTTTTTCTTCTGTCCTTCGTCTATGGTATTTAAGAATCAGATCTGGATCACATCAGTCATTAAATATTGAAAATAAAAAACATAAACCACATTAATTTTTAATCTCATCTTTATTATTGTCTTCCGTTTGTTTTGTGTGTGTGTGTGTTTCTAAGAAAATTTGAATGCCTGACCTATTGGTTCAGGACTGTAAGCCATTCTAAAAATGTACTATTTCTGCTATCTTCTTGCCTGATGTTGCAACATATTAAGCAATGGTTTTGTATTATGTCAGAGTAAACTTTTTTCTTTGTTTTTCTGGAGTTAATCCAATAAGTACCAGTCATATACTGGGGTTGATGTTGAATACCCATTTGAAATCTGGCATGGATTCCATTGATTTCTCCTAACAAATCTGGGATTGGTGCCATTGATTACCCCCACTATGAAAAGCAATATTTTAAAACCAAAAATGTTACAGTTACTTGCATCAACTGGCAGCTGTTACAAGTTCTTCCAGGAAATAGTCAAGTTTACAAATTAGTAGACATTGTTGTGGGTCAGGGTGAAGTAGTTGATTATTCTGCAGAATTTTTGAATTTTTAAGGAACTTCAGCTCTACCACAACACAGGCTTCAGCTAATACAAGAAGCAAAAAGAAAAACCCTCAGAATTTCACTCATATCGAAAGATATGTCCTTTTGAACACCTCACTTTCTAGCTTACCTGAATTTTGTCATATCAGTCAATAAATCTCAAGAATAAACAATAATAGTCACTGGATTGCATCTTTAGGAATCCTGCTTTGCTTATTTTATGGAGGATACTTTGGAGTTGTAAACCTCAAAAATTCATTTATGCTCTATACTAGCCAAACCAAAAACACTTGTGTATCTTCAGGTTTGGATATGACTGCATTCAGAATACCCAAGGCTATGCTGGTTATAGAACTAATGTGTAAGCTGGAATTTACAAGGTTACATCTCTAGTGTTTCCTTAACAATGAGCAGTTGTGATTGCTGTTTATTAGACATGATTTTCACAGCTCATCTCTTTGAGAGAGTTGCAGTCTTGAATCAGGTATAGACTGAGGTAGGGTGCCTAACACCTTGAGTGCTATCAGGCACTCACAGCCTTCTGTCAGGCATTGTTGTCAGTGAATGTTCCAACATGGGATTAGTGGGAGGCAAGAGTAACAACATCTGTAGGGAAGTTATAGGTATCAATGAAAATCAGTTGGCTGGTCTTTTCCAGAGGACTTTCATGTTCACAGATAATTTCCAGAAATCCCTGACTGGTGCTACTGGGGAATTCTGCCTGATCAGGACAAACTCTACAGGCATGGGAGTGCTGTCAGCTGTGCCTGCCTGAAATGCACACAAAGTGATGAAACAATCCTGCACATACTGTGCGATGCTTAAGCATTGCTGACATGTTGAGTTTTGTTGGATAGCTGCTATCATGTGTAGGACTGATCCAGCGAACAGTCAACTCCTTCATAAAGATTGCCTTGCCACCTTCCATTGGCCAAAAAATTCAGGTGGTTAACCTCTGTGTGAAAGAGACTGTGCAGTAGACAAGACTGAAAGGACTGAAGACAGACACTTTCCTCTTCAGCCAAAGCTTCAACATTTTCAAATTCCATTTGAAAAGAAAGGTAAAGGTTGAAAGGGATATGCTGCCTCCCAGTGAATTTTTTGAAAGGTGGGTGAATGTGGTGAGGATGACCCAAGTGAGTGGGCCTATTCTAAGTTGGTGCCTGTAGACAGGAATACAGAAGAGAGAGCAACGCTTACCTTGGTACTCTTGATGAGTAGAGTGGCTTGGGAGCTGTAGGGTTTTTTGGTTGTCCATGGGTAGTGGTTTTTACCCCCTGTTGGGGATTTTGTTTGTTAAGATGTTTTTGCAAATTATTATTGTTTTTATTGTTCACACATTTCTATGTAAGTCCCCACTGTTGCCTGTCTTTGCATTGTTCTAAATGTTTTTGCATCCAATAAATAAAGAATTATATTTCAGGAAATCTTCCCTTTATCAATAAGGTAGAAAATAATCCAAGTTTGGAGAACCATCCTGCACATCACAATGATACATTAGAAAACAATGGCTTCAAAGATGGCACTAAGACTACAAAAACATGAAAAGAGAACTGTTCATTATATGGTACAATCCCCCATATATTTATATGTTAATCCCAATGTTGTCAGAATTTTCTTTAATTGTTTTTAATAAGTATTTCCTTATAAGCTACTGATATAATATGGTCTTAAATAGAAACAGTGCTAAGGTGAGTTACAGTTACATCAAAGCATCACTGCTTCCATAGCCAACATAAACAGAAGAAACTGTGGAGTACAAACACAGTTCTTTATATAACTACTTCAGGCCTTCACAATAATGTCTTTCTAAAGCAATCAGTGAAGCAAAAACCTATATAAAGTTTATTGAGAATCTCTTTAAAAATAGGAAGTTGTGATCTTTGTCTCTCAAAGAAATATAACATTCTATTAGTGTTTTTTCTATTTTTTATTTTTGAAATTGTGCACAAAAGATCCTTCACCAGGGCTGTCTTGAAAGATCCCTCACTTGCATCATCAACTACATATGGGTGTCAGAGCGACTCCCAAATAACTGGACCTGAGGCATCATCCTTCCCTTCTGGAAATGGAAGGGCAACAAACTCTGCAGTAACCACAGGGGCATCACCCTCTTCCATCCCAGGCAAGCTCTTCACCTGGATTCTCCTCAACCATGCTCTTCCTGCCATTAGAAGCAGACATTGCCCACAACAAGCTGGATTCGTGTCAAATCAGTTTATCACCAACCATATTTTTGCCCTTCCTCTCATCATTGAAAGATCTCAGGAGTTCAGCAAATATTGCCACTTCTGCACCACCTTCATCAACCTCAAGACAGCTTTTGACAAGGTCGACCTTGCATCCCTCTAGAAAATTCTCAAGCTTGTCGGTGTGCCTCCGAGATCTCTGCCCTATTCCAATTACTCTATAGCAGTGCCAAGAGCTGTGCGTGGATTAATGGGAAGGATTCTGACTGGTTCTCCATCAACATCAGGGTTAGACAGGGCTGCATAGCCATCCCTGATCTCTTCAGCTGTGTCATCAATTATCTGATGACCAAGGTCTGTGGTGTTACCCTCGGGAACTACCACCTTACTTACCTGAAGTATGTGGATGATATCACCCTATTCAGCAACTTGATTGACCAACTTAGAGATGCACTGACCATTTACAGAGAAGAATTGGCAAAAATTGGCCTTCAGGTAAGTTGGAGGAAAACCAAGTTGATGCATGTCAGAGATGGCCTAGACCCTCCCTTTCTCCATATTGGCCCTGATGTCATGGAGTTTGTCAGCCCATTCATCTACCTGGGCTCTGCAATCACCAACAATGAAGACCTAACCTCAGAGATCAACCACAGATGTGGTCTGGCTGCTGGCATCATGTCCCCACTATCCCCTTTGGAAGCCCCTCTTGCACCACTGCTCTATATCCCAGAAGACAATGCATCTACAATGCATTGGCCCTCTCCATTCTCCTCTATGGAGCAGAACTGTGGCCCCTCTCAAAGACTCTGACAAAGAGGACTGACTGCTTCTATAATAGAGCCATGAGAACCATCAAGGACATTAAATGGTTCCATCACATTTCCATAAAAGAACTGTGTGCACCCATGCATCAGTCCACATCCTCCCACATCATAGCTAACCGTTGCATGTTCTGGTATGGACTTGTCGTCCATCTCTTGTTATATCATCCTACTAGGTCTTTACTCTCATTCAGCACAGTAGCTGCAGGCTGGAAGAGACCTCAGGGCAGGCCCTGCACCAGATGGTTGGATTAATTGAGGAAGATCTCCAGATGCTTGATGTCACCTTGGAGGATGTAGGACCGTCAGTGATGGAGAGCACTAGTGGACCTGATTGTTTCTATACATGATGATGTCTCTGGAACCACTAACTTGGAATGGCCCCAGCCTCATCAAGCAAGAGCATGAAGCCAAGCCAAGAAGCACAAGCTTTTTTTTGTTTTTAGGTTTAAATGCTTATCAGTATTATGAAGGTACACGAATACATGCATTGGTTGAAGGGGAAGTAGATATGATAGTTAATTAGATAGAATGATAGACATTTTGATAGATAGATAGATAGATTGGTAGTTAGGTGAGTATGCAGATATTATATCAATAAATATGCAGATAGAGAGATATATTATTAAATGAACAAAGAACTAAAAGGAAATGAAAAGAAATGTAAATAATCTTAATTGATAAACTTGGACTGAGCCTTGGGGGTGGCTGGATAGCAAAATGTGGGGTTATTTTATATATATTTTTATGTTTTTAAATTCCCTCATTTAATGTATGTGATTTAGCGCAATTAATTATCGTCTGCTCAATTGAAACATATTTGTTTATAAAATATGGACAATGATAGATGACATGAGCTAACAAGAGAAAGAATGATAAGGAATATTTTTTGCAAAGAAATAATCTATATATATATAAATGAGAATGTGTGTCTGTCTGTCTGTCTGTCTGTCTGTCTGTCTGTGTGAATCCCTAAAACTCGAGAACTATGCAACCAATTTCATTCAAATTTTACACATGCCTTACTTAGGGTTCCAGTTGTGTTTTAGTCAAAAAAAATTATTAACTTCTTGCAGAGTTAAGCACACGGCAACATAATATCTCCTCCACTATTTAAGTATTACGTGTCAAAAGTGAAACAAAAACACTCATGTCAAATACTTTCACTTTAAAAATGAAACTATTCCACTAACTGAAACAATCACATTTCGATACTGTAGTGACAGATACTTTCACAGAGAGAGAAAGAGAGAAAGAGAGAGAGAGAGAGGTGTATATGTATACATATACATGTATATGTACACCATTTCGATACTGTAATGACAGATACTTTCAGAGAGAGAAAGAGAGAGAGAGAGAGATGTATATGTATACATATAGATGTACACGTATATGTATATATATATATATATAGATCTATACATACATGTATATGTATATATATGTGTAGATGTATATATATATATATATATATAAATGTACATGTAATATGTACACATATATACATATATACATGCATACAGATATCTATACATATATACACCCATCACACACACATACACATGCACACAAACACACACATTAGTCATTTGTTTTCTTATCCAAAACTACGTCAAAAGTACTGAATGGATCTTTATGAAATTTGGAAATTATATTCTTTGCATAACGGCCATAACTCCCATGAAAATTCATATATTTTTGATGTTGATGAAATTTTAACCCGAACATAACAGATGAATGAGCATTATTTAGAAAATGATGTCACACGTTATCGAGGCTACCATTCTTTCTGGATGTGCAAAAGGGGATGACGTCTTTATTCCAAGAATTCCTCTTACTCCATCAGGAGCAGACATTCCTTTTACATTCAGAAGACTACAATTCCCCCTTCGTGTGACTTTTGCCATGTCCATAAACAAATATCAGGGTCAAACACTGTCTGTAGCTGGTCTTCTCTTGGAAGAGCCCTGCTTCTCACATGGACAACTGTATGTTGGCTGCTCAAGAGTGGGCAGCAACAAAAAACCTATTTGTATATGCTCCACAAGGGAAAACAAGGAACATAGTTTACAATGAGGTGTTATAATCACAACAGCAAGAAAGTATGTACATGATCACCTTCTTTTACGAAACTTCATTGACTTTCATATATTTATATTGATATTCATATATATACGTGTGTTTGGGTGCGTGTGTGTATATACATCTCTATATATAAAGATGATGCGTAGTCTAGACGG
>NC_142934.1:40057816-40072816 GCF_046866305.1 Octopus bimaculoides
TTTGTTTGTTTTTTTGTAAATTTCAACTATATGTGTGTGTGTGTATGTATATATATATATATATATATATATATATATATATATATATATATATATATATATATATATATATATATATATTCGTTTATATTTATATAATGGGCATTACTACAGAAAAATAATGCCACGCACTGGACTTCTCAAAATAACCACATTTAGTACCGAATGCGAGGAAAAACAACCAACAGAAGACGACCAACTTTCTTTTAAATAACTCAACTATGTATCGACTGATTTCGCGATTACTAGAATGAATCTAGATTTCGCTCATCAGCATAGTATTGTTCCAAAAATATATATAAATAAACAGAATTCTCACCTCACCAAAAACGAACACACTACGCTGTTGGTTGTATTTCCTCGCCTTCGGTACTAAATGTGGTTATTTTGAGAAGTCCAGTGTGTGGCATTATTTTTCTGTAGTAATGCCCATTATATAAATATAAACGAATAATTATATTCTTGGGAATAGAAATTTCCCTTATGAATTTTTTTACACACTGGCTTCTTGATAAAATTCTTGTAAAAGAGTTCTATCCCTTTTTGAATTTATTAATCAAATATATATATATGTGTGTGTGTATATGTATTTGGGGAGAATATTTTTTTCTCAGAGAGTTAAGATATTGAGGAAAGAAACTTTTTAGAAAGTTGAAAGGCACTAACCTTTGGGAAGAGATTTCACAAAATGTGTGTCGCTTTTGCTTTTATAGATGTGCAAGTGCTTTCAGTTCTTAACGTTTTCAAGCACATGTTATTACATAGAGTGACAGTTGTCTTTCAGTAAAATTGTTGCTGACTATTTCAGGTTTAGTTTCGGACTCAGAAATCTTATAAAATATCCTTCTTCTGCCTTTCGGAGAAGGTCGTTCTCTTCATTTATTTTATGAAGAGGGAAAATTGTAAATTTACCTTGTGCACAGGTGTCCAAATGATCACTACATAGTATGCATCTAAGTGAGGGATGTTTTATTTGATATCTGTGCACATTTATCTGGTTGGTTAGTTTCCTTTTTGCTTCCCCAATATAATGTTCATTGCATCATTGGCATGTGATACAATATATCAAATTTTTGCTTTTACAGTTCATATTTGCATTCACCTTTAATTCTTTTCCATTCCTGAATTTTTTGGTTGATCCCTATTCTATTAAATCACATGTCCCACATCGGAGGTTTCCACGGGGGGTAACTTGCATGATTTCTTCCTCTGATGCAAATCTTGCTTTGGTTAGAAGTTTCTTAAGATTTGGGGGTTGCCTTCGGCTGTTGATTATTTGTTGTAGACATGGGAACTGGTGTAGAGTTGGTAGAAGGCATTTTGCTGTTTGTAGAATATTGTGGTTTTTGGGATTGTGAGTGATAACAAATGGGATATTTTTATGTTCATTTTTCCATTTATCCTCAGTGTGAGTGTTTTTTTCTTCTCAGCGTAGAGATTGGGATATTTTTAGCTTCAATTATTGCTTGGTCTATTAGTTTGGTGGTGTATTTTTGTTTTTTAAGGAACAAGTCGTCTTTCTCTTCTATTTGTCTCTGAAACTACTGTACATATTTGTCTTGCCATATTAAACGGTATGTTCCTTTTTCTATGGGAAGGATGGCAAGATCTGAAGTCTACATATTGATGTGTGTCTGTGTTTTTGTAATAGAGGTCAGTTGTTATAATCTCATTCTCTTTAATTATTAAGATATCTAGGAAGGGGAGTTCCCTTTCATTCATTTCTATACTGAATTGGATTGATTCATGGACACTGTTTATTATTTCAAAAAAATTTTTAAGGTCTTCCTTACTTCTGTTCTAGAATATAAAGCGGTCATCCAAGTATCTCTTCCAGTTTCCCACTATGTATGAGTGAAAGTTTTGGCCAAAAGAAATCTGAGATAAGCAGTAGATTTTTTTCTTCCCAAATAACCCATTACTAGTGTGGCAAGCATAGGTGCTACCCTGGTACACATCGCCGTCCCATGTATTTGTAGGTTCTTTTCTCAATCTTACCTCTTTGAGAAAAAGTCTCCTCTCCAAGTATTGTAACTGTATCAAGGAATTTCCAAAACACTCTAAATATATATATATATATATCATCATCATCATCATCATCGTTTAACGTCCGCTTTCCATGCTAGCATGGATTGGACGATTTGACTGAGGACTGGTGCAACCGGATGCCTACACCAGGCTCCAATCTAATTTGGCAGAGTTTCTACAGCTGGATGCCCTTCCTAACGCCAACCACTCAGAGAGTGTAGTGGGTGCTTTTACGTGTCACCCGCACGAAAACGGCCACGCTCGAAATGGTGTCGTTTATGTGCCACCCGCACAAGAGCCAGTCCAGGGGCACTGGCAACGATCTTGCTCGAAAACCCTACAAGGCCAGTCAGGCGGTACTGGCAACGGTCACGCTCAGGATGGTACATCTTATGTGCCACCCGCACAAGAGCCAGTCCAGGGGCACTGGCAACAGTCTCACTTGGCTTGCCGGGTCTTCTCACGCACAGCACATTTCCAAAGGTCTCGGTCAGTAGTCATCGCCTCGGTGAGGCCCAATGTTCGAAGGTCTTGCCTCACCACCTCAGCCCAGGTCTTCCTGGGCCTAGCTCTTCCACGGGTTCCCTCAACTGTTAGGGAGTGGCACTTTTTCACGCAGCTATCCTCATTCATTCTCACCACATGTCCAAACCAGCGCAATCGTCTCTCTTGCACACCACTACTGACGCTTCTTATGTTCAGATATATATATATATATATATATATATATATATATATATATATATATATATATATATATACATATATATATTATCATCATCATCATCGTTTAACTTCCGCTTTCCATGCTAGCATGGGTTGGACGATTTGACTGAGGACTGGCAAACCAGATGGCTGCACCAGGCTCCAATCTGATCTGGCAGTATTTCTACAGCTGGATACCCTTCCTAATGCCAACCACTCCGAGAGTGTAGAGGGTGCTTTTACATGCCACCAGCATGAGGGCCAGTCAGGCGGTACTGACAATGGCCATGCTCAAATGGTGTCTTTTACATGCCACCTGCACAGGAGCCAGTTCAGCAGCACTGGCAATGACCTTGCTTGAAAATTTTTCACGTACCACCGGCACAAGTGCCAGTAAGGCAATACTGGTAACGATCACGCTCAAATGGTGCTTTTTATGTGCCACTGGCATGGAAGCCAGACAGCTGCTCTGGCAATGATCACGCTCAGATGGTGCTGGTAGTGCTCCACTGGCATGGGTACCAGTCATCGAATTTGGTTCGATTTCGATTTCACTTGCCTCAACAGGTTTTCACAAGCAGAGTCCAATGAAGGAAAGGTTGGCACGGGTGCCAGTAGTCGAATTTGGTTCAATTCGATCTCGATTTCACTTCTCTCAGCAGGTCTTCGCAAGCAGAGTTTAGCGTCCAATGAAGGGAAAGTATGCATAAGTGGGCTGGTTACACCCCTAGCAAAGGCCACGGGTTATGGTCTTACTTGGCTTAACCGGGTTTTCTCAGGCACAGCATATTTCCAAAAGTCTCGGTCACTAGTCATTGCCTCAGTAAGGCCTAATGTTCGAAGGTCGTGCTTCACCACCACATCCCAGGTCTTCCTGGGTCTACCTCTTCCACAGGTGCCCTCAACCGCTAGGCCGTGGCACTTTTTCACACAGCTATCCTCATCCATTCTCACTGCATGATCATACCAGTGCAATCGTCTCTCTTGCACACGACAACTGATGCTTAATAGGTCCAACTTTTCTCTCAAGGTACTTACACTCTGTTGAGTATGCACATTGACATTACTCATTCATCAGAGCATACTGGCTTCATTCCTTGTGAGCTTACGCATGTCCTCAGCAGTCACAGCCCATGTTTCACTGCCATGTAGCATAGTTGTTCGTACACGTGTCATACAGTCTGCCTTTAACTCTGAGCGAGAGGCCTTTTGTCGCCAGCAGAAGTAAGAGGTCTCTGAACTTTGCCCAGGCTATTCTTATTCTAGCAGCTACACTTTCAGCGCACCATTCCTCACTACTGACTTGGTCACCCAGGTAATGGAAGCTATCAACTACTTCTAGTTTTTCTCTCTGGAATGTAGCAAATGTTGTTCTCTGTACATTTTCAGTGTTTATTGCTCCTGAGCATCTGCCACATGCAAAAACTATCTTCCTAGTTAGCCTTCCTTTGATATTGCTGCACCTCTTATGTTTCCATAGCTTACACTGGGTACATTTTATAGAGTTTCTCCCTACGCCTTTTCTACAGATCGAGCAGGGCCATCTACCTGAAGGGGTTTGTTGTTTGTCTGCCTTCTTATTTATTAGGACTTTGGTTTTTGCTAGGTTGATTCTAAGGCCCTTCAATTCTAATCCTTGCTTCCACACTTGAAACTTCTCTAGTTCTGATAGTGACTCAGCAATTAGAGCAAGATCATCAGCATAGAGGAGCTCCCAGGGGCATCCTGTCTTGAATTCCTGTGTTATGGCCTGGAGGACTATGATAAATAGGAGAGGGCTGAGGACTGAATCTTGGTGGACTCCTACCTCTACCTGGAATTCTTCACTGTACTCATTGCCAACCCTCACCTTACTGACAGCGTCCTTGTATATAGCTCGCAATGCTCTCACTAACCATTCATCTATCCCTAGTTTCCTCATTGACCACCAGATAAGGGATCGGGGGACCCTGTCAAAGGCTTTCTCCATGTCAATGAAAGCCAGGTACAGAGGTATATCTTTGGCTAGGTATTTCTCCTGCAGCTGTCTTACCAGAAATATAGCATAATTGGTGCTTTTCCCTGCCACAAACCCAAACTGCATCTCATCTAAACTGACTCTCTCCCTAATTAGTTGGGCTATGACCCTCTCAGTGACCTTCATTACCTGATCCAACAGCTTGATACCTCTGTAATTATTTGTATCTATAGCGTCACCTTTACCTTTGTAGCAGTTGACTATGGTGCTGCTACACCAATCATTGGGTATGACTCCTTCGTGTATCACCTGGTTCGCTATACAGCTGACTAGGCTATAGCTGACACTGCCAGATATTTTGAGCATTTTTGCAGTGATTCCTGATGGGCCGGAGGCTTTCTCTGTCTTCATACTATTAATTGCTTTATCTACCATGGTACTGTCAACTCGGATAGCTGGTCCCTTTGTTGGGTCAACATTCAGCAGACTATCTTTCTCCCATTCATTTTCTTTATTAAGCAACCTTTCATAGTGGCATCTCCAAACCGCTTTCTTTGCAGCCTTGTTTAGTGCAAGTGAACCATCATCCATGCGGACACATTTCACTCCTACGACATCACGATTCTCTCTCACAGTCTTGCAACATGAAACACGGCACAGAACATTGGCAAATTTTTTCTTATCTGCTTCCACTCTGGCTAAATAAACCTGTCTCTTAGCTTCCCTTCTGGCAGTCTAATACAATTCCCTGCTACCACCATTCTTCCAAGCCTGTTTCTTTTGTCTAATAGCCCTATCAACAGCATTGTTCCACCACCACGTTATTTTGGGTTGAGAGGGGACTCTGCACCATCCACAGATCTGATCAGTGGCCTTCAGCAGGTTGTCCCATAGAAACCTCCAGTTGTCTTCTACATTGTGTGAAGCTATATCCCCTTCTATTTCGTCAAAGGCTTCGAGTAATATGTCTCTAAATCTCTGTCCATTTGTGGGATCTTTAAGCTTTCAGACCCTTCTCCTCCATTCTGGTCGTCTTCTGGGCAACCAATTAGCTCTGATCCCGAAGTCACTAACTACCATTCTATGTTGTGGGGTACATTCTTTGCCTGGGAAGGTTTTTGCATTTATAAACAGCTATCTTTCCCTTTTTCTGGCAAGGATGTAGTCAATTTGGCTAGTGTATCTGCCAGAACGGTAGGCGACTATGTGATTGGCAGATTTCCTGAAGTTAGTATTGCAAACCATAAGATCATTTGCATCACAGAACTCCAGCAGCCTGGTTCCTTCCACATTGCGGGAACCAAAACCATAGCCTCCGTGTACGCCATGGAAGCCCCCTGTATGTTGTCCAACATGTCCATTGAAGTCGTCAGCCACAAAGAGAAGGTCCCTGTCATTCGTCAACAAGGTAGTCTGCAAGAAGATGTCATAAAATTGGTTTTTCTGTCCATCGGGTAGCCCCGGCTGAGGAGCATAGTCCGAGATAATGGTTGCTACCCCATGATGAAGCACTAATCTAATCTTAAGTATTCTATTGCAAACTCTGACTACCTCGATTACCTTATCCACCCATTTCTCTGCAAGAAGTATACCCATACCCCCGACCCTGTCTGTGTTCCCTGCTCAGAAAATTTTGTGCTTGTGTTCTTTGCCTGTGAGGAACATAGCAGAACCTTCTCTCCACCTTACTTCTTGGTTCAGGCATCTCAACAATCTCACCAGACCTACCTTCAGTGTGTCGACATTGAGAGTGCCAACCCCGAGGGTGTGGGAGGTATGGGCCAGTGAGACCCTGGGATGGGGGACAGCAGCATCATGTAGCTGAAAAGAAAGCTCACATTTGGCAGAATTCACAAACAAACAATAGCCTTCAATTCAACATGCAAACACTACACTATCATATTTTTGCACTATATGATCACTACCTTACATAGGAGATAAACCCTAAGTAGGGATGGAGATGGCGTAAAGCCTTTAGAAGTGTTCATGGGAGACAACCAAAGGATGGGAGAGGATAGAAACCGCCGGTACAGATGGAGAGGGTGGGAGGCGTTCATACCATGAACAGGGTAAGGTAGATAGAGAGAGGGGTTAGTGGTCAGAACACGAGGGAGAAAAATATTCTTTTGGGGTTTATATGTATATATTTGAAGAAAAGCAACAAAAATTCAATAGGTTATAGCAGTACATACGTTTCGTACAAACTTCATTTATTCATGTAGTGAGAACACTACATAAAATGTGTAATGAAAATGTACTCCTCAGCTGCATAATGGAATTTGATTTTAGAAAGTCATTTTGAAGATGCTTGCAAAAAAAAAGAGTAAGAGAAGAAAAAATACCATCTTGACTGGGCTGTTGTTCGCGACTTCGTTAAAACAGTCCTTCCTGCAAAGCAAATTAAATAAAATTTGAGAATTTTTGCTGTTAGCCAAGACGATGTGATATGCTGAACACTGGAAAAACAAGTTTTGAGAAGAGACAGATAAAAGCACGTCTTGTCTTTAGGAAGGATGTGGAAGAAAGAGAGAATAGCCATTAGTCACGTGTGATCAATGAGAGAGTCAAGGAGGAAGAGTGAGAGAGAGGGAGAGGGAACGGTGAAGGGGAGAGGGGAAGCATAGGGAAAGGGTGGGAGAGAAAAGCTGAAAGGAAGAAGAAGAGAGGGAGATAGATGGAAAAGAGATAGAATAAGAGTGCGCAGCGTAATTATTAAGATAAAACTTACTTGGAAAAGGATGCGTGGCGTTCGATCGTATAATAATAAAAATAATATATAAATATATGCATTATACATACATATATGTACATGTCTATCTATCTCCCTCTCTGGTTCTTCTTCCTTTCTGTTTTTCTCTCCCACCCTTTCCCTATTCTTCTACTCTCCCCTTCACCATTCCCTCTCTCTCTCTCACTCTTCCTCGTTGACTCTCATTGATCTCGCGTGACTAATGGCCATTCTCTCTTTCTTCCACTTCCTTCCTAAAGACAAGACAGGCTTTTATCTGTCTCTTCTCAAAGCTCGTTTCTCCAGCGTTCAGCACTTCACAACGTCTTGGTTGCAGCCCTCACCGTTTGTTTTTACTGTTTTGTTCTCACTGTCCTGTTTTTGTTACCACTTTCACCCTCCGCAAAAAATCCCAAATTTTATTTAATTTACTTTGCGGGAAGGACTGTTTTAATGAAGTCGCGTCTTGTCTTTACCTTCGAAGCGCGGAGTAGATGAAACAGGGACAACTGATGAAGGAATGTTCTTTTTGTTGCATGTCTCGTTTCTCTGTTTGTTTTATCGCCATTCAGAAAAAAAAATTCGTTTTCTATGTTTTTGTTTTTTATGGTCTCGTTTCTCATTCTGTCTACGTTTTTTTTTAATGTCCTGAACCTATATATGCATGTATATATACATATATATGTAGGTATGTACATATATGTATGTATACATGCATATATTTATATATTATTTATATAAAGAAAGCGAAACTCGACCTTTCAACGTGACATGGAGGATTTTAGGTAGAGCATCGCCTTACAGGCACGGTGCCCACAAAAGACCAATTAAATGTGATTTGTGTTTATTAGAGAAATTCCATATTTTTTTAAGACAAGAAAGCTTTAAACCAAAGACGCGAACTTTTAAATTCATGTAGACATGCGTCTAAATTTAAAATGTCGGCTAATAACATACCATATGGGTAGTATATTTTTTGATAATTTTTGACTCCTTGAAACCTGTTTGCAATCTCACTACTGGATTTGTACCTCATTATACACGATTTACTTCGCATTGCAAGAATATTGTATAGATACCTACGTTTTTTTAAAAAGCCTTCGACTGTTATATGAATAGTTTTCTTGTTTTTATTTTATTTTATTTTATTTGTATTTATTTAAAAACATTTTGTAAACAAATTTAACCAATTTTATGGTTGGTTTGATATATGGGGTTCTATTATGAATGCATTTTGCCCAATTTTCGCTATTATACACTCAGCAATTTCTTAAAAAGTTGTCTGCATATAGGTACTACTAAAGCAGCGCGGACTCGAACGCGCAGTCGCGCGTTAGCTAGTCGTGAGTGGTCGATCTTAACCCTAACCCTAACCCTAAACACGTATTCATTTGCACACGCGGGTTAGGGTTAGGGTTAGGGATAGGTTAGGGTTAGGGACAGGGTTAGGGTTAGGGTTAGGATCGACCACTCAAGACTAGCTAGCGCGGACGCGTGACTGCGCGTTCGGGTCCGCGCTGCTTTAGTAGTACCTGCATATATGTTAAGACCTAAAAGTTTTTTTATGTGGATGTCTGTATTGTAGCAATGCATATGTATTCGTATATGTGCGTGTATGCTTATGTATAAAAACCTATGTTTATGCTTGTGCACATACATACATGGTTTCGTGTGTGTGCGTCTTTGTATATGCATGGGTGTGCGTCTATGTTACATATGAGAATGTGCGCTCATGCTTATATGCATACATGTTTGAATGTGAGCGTACGCATGTATACAATTATATTTATGTATATTCGCGTACATAACCCTATATATCTGTATATACTTCCATATATAGACTCCTTACTTGTTTTTCTAAAATGCACCATAAATATTCAATAATATTGAGATCTGGGGACTGTGGTGGTCAGATAAGATGTTCAACTTCACTAGAATGTTCCTCGTGCCATTCAGTGCCAACTTTAGCTGTGTGGATTCGAGGCATTATCATCCTGAAAAATTGCGTTTCCCTCCAGAAACAGTTCCGCAACCATAGGATGTATTTGATCCGATAAAATGCTTAAATATTCTTGACTATTCATTCTGCCATGAAGGGAAACTATTGGGCTGGCAGATTTCCAAGATCATCACAGATCCTCCTCCATGTTTAACAGTTGGAAGAAAGCAGTCTGGGTCAAATGCTTCTTTTGGCTGTCCCCACATGTATACTCGGCCGGTGGTCAGTAATAAGGTAAAGGATGACTCATCCGAGAAAATAACATTCTTCAACTGCTCTAGGGACTAGTTCTGTAGGTTTTTACTCCACTAAGTACTTTGCAACACTAGTTTTTGAAAGTAGTGATTTTCTGATTGCAGCCCTCCCACCGCCGGCTTTGTGCAGCTACCGCGAACAGTTTTTGTGGAAGCTAGCCTCTTGAGGTGGTCATTAAGCTCTGCAGTAATTTTGGGAGCTGTACTTTTGTGATCCTTTCTAACAATTCGTGTAAGAGTCCAATGGTCCCTATCTGAAAGTTTTGGTTTTCTTCTGGAGCTTTGTTTTGACGAAGAGGTTTTTTCCTCTTTCTCAAAGGCTGTTATTACTTTCGAGACAGTACTTCTTGATACACCAAACATGTCAACTGGTTTCGTTACGCCGTCGCCTGCCATACGAGCACCAACAATTTGACCTCTTTGAAAGTCCGATAGATCTGAATTTTAATTATCTTTTTCTGATGATATATGAAAAGAAACAGCAATTTTAGCAAAACATATTAAGCAACACTAATAATAAATGAAAAAGCATAAAAATAAACAAGCTTTTGACAGTTTTATAGATATTTCAAAATTATGATGCTATGATGCCAGGTGTTTCCATTATTTTGTCCAACTTCTGTATATATATGCATATATATACATACAGAAACACACACACACATATATATATATAAATACACATATATATCAGCTTCACAATCCCCTCTTCTACCGCCTCCTCCGCTCCGACCCCCCCCTACCAACGGCTTGTGTCCTCCACTATCCATGACCTCATCTCCTCCTCTGCTCTTCCCGCCACCAACCTCATCGTCCGCACACCCCGCACCTCCTCCATCTACTTCCTTCCCAAGATCCACAAACCTAACAACCCTGGCCGCCCCATTGTCTCTGCTTGCAATTGCCCCACCGAACTTATTTCAAAATACCTCGACCATATCTTATCCCCGTTAGTTGCTGCCCTCCCATCCCACATACACGACACTAACCACGCCCTTCGCCTCTTCAGTTCCTTTTCTTTCCCTCCCGGCCCCTCACACCTCCTCTTCACCCTGGACATCAAATCCCTATACACCGTGATTCCACACAACGATGGTCTCTCAGCCCTCCAATACTTCCTTGACCGCCGCCCTGACCCCACACCTAGCCCCCCTACCCTGCTTCGTCTGGCAGAACTCGTGCTCACCCTCAACTGCAACACGTTCGCCGGAGAAACCTGCCAACATTCTCTGGGGTCGCGATGGGAACGAGAATGGGTCCCAATTATGCCAACCTCTTCGTTGGTTACATTGAGGCCCAAGTATTCTCCCAATTCTCCGGTACGACCCCAGAACTATAGGTCGCTACATAGATGACTGTATAGGAGCCACCTCCCCCTCCCGCGAACAGCTCTGCCTTTTCATCTCCTTCCTCTCTAACTTCCACCCTGCTCTTGACTTTACTTCTACCATCTCTGACACCTCTGTTAACTTCCTCGACATTTCTCTTTCCATCAACCCTCCCTCCAACTCTCTAACTACCTCCGCCTTCTTCAAACCCACTGACTCCCACCTCTACCTCAACTTCTCCTCCTCCCATCCATTCCACACCAAACGGGCCATCCGCTACTCCCAGTTCCTCCGCCTCCGACGTTTGTGCAATCCCCTAACCGTACCCCCTTCCCACTCCGTTTCCACCCTGCCACCCTACCCCTTCGTCGGAGGATCCTACGGGCCTTCGGTCGCCTCCAGCTCGATCCCACCACCCACCCCATTTTCCCTAACTCACCCCTATCCTCTTTCAAACGCGCCCGCAACCTACGCGATCTACTGGTCCGTAGTACCGTCTCCTCTTCCTCCCCACCCCCACCCGGCTCCTTCCCGTGCTCCAGATCCCGCTGTCACACCCGCCCCTTCATCACCAACACTACCTCTGTCACAGGGTCGAACCTACAAACACTTCACATTCCACACAGTTTCACCTGCACCTCCTCCAACCTAATTTACTGCATCAAATGCAACCTATGCAACCAACTCTACGTGGGACAGACGGGCCGCCGGCTGGCCGACCGTTTCACCGAACACCTAAGGGACGTTCGGCTAGGTTCGGACTCCCCCGTCGCCCGTCACTTCCACTTGGCCAACCACTCCCCCTCTAACATCTCCGTTTTTGGCCTCGCCCTGCACTATGGGTCCACTCCCTCGCGACTACACTTGGAACAGCGCTATATTTTTAACCTTAGATCATCTTTCCCCTTCGGACTCAACACAGACCCCTCCTCCTTATGACTCTCCCCTTTACGACAATGCAACACTTTTCTTTATATAGTATTCTTTTTATATTTTTTTTTTTACCCCCCCCCCCATCCACTTTACATTATATCCATTATTCACTTTTTTATTACAATCACTACAATTTTCCACAATTTATTTCATCCCTTCCTACACGCACACATACCCACACACAAAAAATACACGCACCAATACACACACATATAAGCACACCTACCCCCCAACACACCACACACACACACAACACATATGCATGCACTTACACGCTCAGACTCGCCCATACACTTATACAAACGCACATACACACGCACACTTGCGCATACACACACACGCAAACACCCAAGCATACACACCCTTGCACACATAACCCATATATACCCCCATTCACACATACCTCCCACACACCTGACAACCCATACATACCCCCATTTACACATACCTCACATACCTCCCATACACCTAACACGTACACCTCCCACACACCTTACATATATACCGCCCACACACATGACAAACATACATGCGCGCCCTCACACACACATATAGACGAACGCACATATATACACACACACACGCACAGTGGTAGACACACACCTTACACAGCCCTATACACACACACACACCCATATATACGCGCACGTCTACATACACGTACATACACAGCCGCATACACATGCACACACACACACACACACAGGAGTGCACACACAAAATAACACACATACCTGGCACACATCCTTACGCTCTCACACACATACGCACGCAAACACACATAAACACACCCATACACATACACACACACATACACATGCACACACACTTCTCACATACGCAATACTCACTCACATACACAACGCACACGCACGCACGAAAACATGCACAATATACACAGACACGCACGCACAAAAAATATACACACACGCACACACACATACAGACACACATAAACACACACACGCACCCGTACCTAACACTCACAACCCCACACACATCACAATCCCACACACACACACGCACATACAAACACACACGCACACACACTTCTCACCAACACAACACACTCACACAGACACGTATACAATCACACACACATGGGCATAAACAACACACGCACATACAATAGCAAACGCACGCACACACACGTACACAGCAACGCACATATACACAACATACACAAACGCGCACGTACAAAATACACACACACGCACACGTACCCAACACCTACGACCCCACACAGGAACACACACATACTCAAAAACTGCCTGCTGACCTTCCACTCACCATTGTCCATAAGCACCCACTAACTATTCCTGCTACTAATTCCTTCCACTACGTCACACACACATACACACACGCGAACACACATACACACTAACAGATAAACCACCAAACCATGCACACACACACACACACATACATACATACGCACACACACGTTCTGTTATCACACACACACTCGCAGACTCTCGCGCACGCACAGATATTCACCTCCTCTTTTTCACTCTCCTGTCTTAGAAAGAACTTTTCCCCCACCACCTCCTCTTCTGGTCCTTTCACAATGTAACCTCGTGGGCATCGGTGCCATTTTCCTCTTCCTCCGTTTTTCCATTCTCCGAACTTTCTGTCTTTCCGACGAAGGGCTCAGCCCGAAACGTCATACTCTCTCTCCTTCCTTTCCCGAGCGTCCAATAACACTATCCGTATCACGTCCTCACTTTGTTGTTTTTTTGTTATTGTTTTTTGTGTTTTTTTTTAAAACTATATATATATATATATATATATATACATAGAGACACACACACACACACACACACATATATATATATATATATATATATATATATGAATATAGTTATATTTAAATAAACTTGGAAGTGTCGAATGTGTTTGGTATTTTACAGGCAAGAGGGTAAATTTTGAACAAAGTATATGTGAAAACAGAATGATTGGGGATTTTACCCTTATAAGACATAAAAAGTTGCCAGCACTCAATCTTTCTATTGTTTTCATGACTATACTGCATTCGAAATTTACTTTCTTGTCTGTAAATTTCCAAGCACATTCGCCACATCCAAAGTTTGTTTATAAAATGTTGTATTACAAAAGCAATAATTATTTAGCATTAAAATTGACAGCGACTGTTGTCAGTGGGTCATTTAGCTTAATGGTAAAGTACTTAGCCAGTATCTGAGTTGTATGGGTTCGAATGCCATAACCATCTGCTGGCAACTTTTTTCCGTCTTATACGGATGAAATACCCAATCTTTCTGCTGTTTGCGCACTGCGTTCGAAATTTATCTTCTTCTCTCTCTCTCTCTCTCTCTCTCTCTCTCTATATATATATATATATATATATATTTATCACAAACCCTCCACTAACCTAAAATACACCAGCAGGTTCAGCAATCATCCAAATTCGGTAACGAGAAATTTAGTTAAGAACATATCACTTAGACTATTCAATCTATCTACAAACGAAAATATCTTCAATAAGGAGGCTGAGTTTTACAATTCAGCTTTATTAAAAGCAGGTTATAGAGAAAAAGTTGATTATATACATTCTACTTATGAAACCGATTTGAGTAATAATAATAATAATAATAGTAATAATAACATAGATTTTAATTTAAATAATAACAACAAATACAATTATAACTTCCATCATAAATTCTTTAACGATAATAACCAGCTAAACATTTTTTCACGAAATAGGGGAAGTAACCGTCAGCTTAAACCCTGTTTCAATGATAATAATAAAATAAGACTATTTATGAATAATACTAGCAAATATTCTAAACCAGAACCTAATAAAAATGTCTGGATAATACTGCCTTTTAGCAAAAGTGTAAAATCAAACTTGGTATCCCAGTTCCAAGACGCTATTAATAAGAGTTTTCCAAAACATTCTCATTACTCCCCAATCATTAATACACACAGGGTTAGATTCGGTTTCTCTAACATGAGGAGCATTTCACAGATAATATCTGCACACAATATGAGGCTTTTACACCCACTAGAGA